>NC_143036.1:76137500-76167266 GCF_057628025.1 Oncorhynchus mykiss | reverse complement strand
TGTCAGCAACAGGAACATGGATCATACATCTAGTTGACAGAGGGGCTGTCTAAAGAGTCTACAGACAGAACGAGAGAGTAACTACAGAACGAGAGAGGAACTACAGAACGAGAGAGGAACTATAGAACGAGAGAGGAACTAGAGAACGAGAGAGGAACTATAGAACGAGAGAGTAAATATAGAACAAGAGAGGAACTATAGAACGAGACAGGAACTATAGAACGAGAGAGGAACTAGAGAACGAGAGAGGAACTAGAGAACGAGAGAGTAACTATAGAACAAGAGAGGAACTATAGAACGAGACAGGAACTATAGAACGAGAGAGTAAATATAGAACAAGAGAGGAACTATAGAACGAGACAGGAACTATAGAACGAGAGAGGAACTAGAGAACGAGAGAGTAAATATAGAACAAGAGAGGAACTATAGAACGAGACAGGAACTATAGAACGAGAGAGGAACTAGAGAACGAGAGAGGAACTAGAGAACGAGAGAGTAACTATAGAACGAGACAGTAAATATAGAACGAGAGATTGAATATAGAACAAGAGAGTAACTATAGCTATAGCTATCTAGCACTACTAGATGTTCTCATGCAAAAAACACACACACACACACACACACACACACACACACACACACACACACACACAGAGAGAGTAGCTATCTAGGCCTGGTGGATATTCTCACAACGAGGAGTTCTGACTGTCTCCATCTCCGGAACAGAAAACCTGCATGGATAAAGATTTCAAATAGAACACGTGTTGAACCGACTGTATGTTCCTGTTAAAGTCGCCCAGAAACTAGAAACTGTTCCTGAACACGTTCTGAACCAACTGTATGTTCCTGTTAAAGTCGCCCAGAAACTAGAAACTGTTCCTGAACACGTTCTGAACCAACTGTATGTTCCTGTTAAAGTCGCCCAGAAACTAGAAACTGTTCCTGAACACGTTCTGAACCAACTGTATGTTCCTGTTAAAGTCGCCCAGAAACTAGAAACTGGTCCTGAACACGTTCTGAACCATCTGTATGTTCCTGTTAAAGTCGCCCAGAAACTAGAAACTGTTCCTGAACACGTTCTGAACCATCTGTATGTTCCTGTTAAAGTCGCCCAGAAACTAGAAACTGTTCCTGAACACGTTCTGAACCAACTGTATGTTCCTGTTAAAGTCGCCCAGAAACTAGAAACTGTTCCTGAACACGTTCTGAACCAACTGTATGTTCCTGTTAAAGTCGCCCAGAAACTAGAAACTGTTCCTGAACACGTTCTGAACCAACTGTATGTTCCTGCTAAAGTCGCCCAGAAACTAGAAACTGGTCCCGAACATGACAGTATCAGTCACCATGTTACTGACCTTGACATTCAATCACTACTAATAGCAGTCATTACCCACTGATAACTGCTGCTTCCATTCAGCCCTGTTCTGTCGTCTACCTGCAGTTCAAGGGAACTACACAGTAAGATCCTCCCAGGTGACATACATCCCTCAGTAATCAGCCTGGAGAGAAGGAGAAGCTATAATCAACAGCTTGGTCAAACGGTCAGGGTCAGGGTTCTAGTGGGATTGAGTTTTGTGTGTGTGTGTGTGTGTGTGTGTGTGTGTGTATTAGGCCTGGGGTGGGGGGGGGGGGGGGGGGCGTGGAGGGTTTTGGAAGACCTGGCTGAACTCACACACACACACACACAGCCTGATGAGAGGAGCTGTTGGCATGGTAACAGGAGCAGTAAGAGGAGATGAGATGTGGGTCTGTTTTCTCTGGAGACGTGGTCTGTCTGTCTGTCTGTCTGTCTCTGTGTGTGTGTGTGTGTGTGTGTGTGTGTGTGTGTATGTGTGTGTGTGTGTGTGTGTGTGTGTGTGTGTGTTTTATTTATTTTATTTATAACTGCTAAACTGCTTGCTGACTGTACACTGTACTCAATGATTGTAGCTGGTTTACTAACGCATTAGTTCTACTAGTTATGTTGACTAGCTATGACGTTAGCTAATATGGTGACAACTATGTAGGCTGTGTGCAGCGGTTAGCGGTTATGGTATGAAGGTTTGGCCTGGAAAGTTTTTTTTTTTGCCTGGTTACAAACAGCTGATGTGTTTGGCACTGAAGTCCACAAGCGAAGGGAAAAGGTGAGAGGAGGAGAACGCGTAGAACGCCAGAAGGAATTCTACAACAAGCACAGTGATCATGCTGTTTGTATGTGGCTGCTATGAAAGGGAACCGGGTGTGATCAGCCGTGTATTCACTCCGCCGACTCCGTTGGGAAAAAAAACGTTTCTTAATCGGAAGCAAATGGAACGAAGAGGGGATAAATACACCAATAGAAACTCTTGTTTGCAACGGTTGGACTAACGACTACACCCTGGATCAGCCAGACGCAGGCAACTGTTGGACTAACGATTACACCCTGGATCAGCCAGACGCAGGCAACGGTTGGACTAACGATTACACCCTGGATCAGCCAGACGCAGGCAACTGTTGGACTAACGATTACACCCTGGATCAGCCAGACGCAGGCAACTGTTGGACTAACGACTACACCCTGGATCAGCCAGACGCAGGCAACTGTTGGACTAACGACTACACCCTGGATCAGCCAGACGCAGGCAACTGTTGGACTAACGATTACACCCTGGATCAGCCAGACGCAGGCAACTGTTGGACTAACGACTACACCCTGGATCAGCCAGACGTAGGCAACGGTTGGACTAACGATTACACCCTGGATCAGCCAGACGCAGGCAACTGTTGGACTAACGATTACACCCTGGATCAGCCAGACGCAGGCAACTGTTGGACTAACGATTACACCCTGGATCAGCCAGACGCAGGCAACTGTTGGACTAACGACTACACCCTGGATCAGCCAGACGCAGGCAACTGTTGGACTAACGATTACACCCTGGATCAGCCAGACGCAGGCAACTGTTGGACTAACGATTACACCCTGGATCAGCCAGACGCAGGCAACTGTTGGACTAACGATTACACCCTGGATCAGCCAGACGCAGGCAACTGTTGGACTAACGATTACACCCTGGATCAGCCAGACGCAGGCAACTGTTGGACTAACGACTACACCCTGGATCAGCCAGATGCAGGCAACGGTTGGACTAACGATTACACCCTGGATCAGCCAGACGCAGGCAACGGTTGGACTAACGACTACACCCTGGATCAGCCAGACGCAGGCAACTGTTGGACTAACGATTACACCCGAGATCAGCCAGACGCAGGCAACTGTTGGACTAACGACTACACCCTGGATCAGCCAGACGCAGGCAACTGTTGGACTAACGACTACACCCTGGATCAGCCAGACGCAGGCAACGGTTGGACTAACGACTACACCCTGGATCAGCCAGACGCAGGCAACTGTTGGACTAACGATTACACCCGAGATCAGCCAGACGCAGGCAACTGTTGGACTAATGACTACACCCTGGATCAGCCAGACGCAGGCACCTGTTGGACTAACGACTACACCCTGGATAAGCCAGACGCAGGCAAGTGTGTGCAAGGCGGTATTGAATGTGTCACTGTCTGTCACCTTGATTACTCAAACATTTTCTTTCGACCTGAGCCCCTCCACCTATAAACCCACCTCATGATGTGTACAATGGAAAATCTGAGTATCGTGTAGAGGCTTAAAACCTATCAATGTTACATTGAGCTGGGTGAATGGAATATGAACGACAGTCATCCAACATGCTGAAAGATAAACAAGGCCCTGCTCATCTTAAAGGTCACTGACCACCACTGACCTGCGCGTGTGTGTCAAGTGGTTTCACAAGTATAGATCGTGTCTCACCTCTCCTGTGAATTTAGAGCAGGACAGTATCTGGTCAGTCTCCTCCCACTAGCTGTTTTAGACTCTTTTAGACCAAAAGGAAGAGACGCATTTAGCATTTACTCAGACCTCTTTATTAGTGTTTCATTCCCATGCTTCCTCTCCTTCTAAATATGTCTCTACTCCTGCCCCCTCACTTACTCCTTCCTTCCTCTCTCTCTCTCTCTCTCCCTCTCTCTCTCTCCATCTCTTCTGTGATCTCGTGGGAGAGAGAGGGAGCGAGACAGAGAGACAGAGAGAGAGAGAGAGAGAGAGAGAAGGAGAGAGACGGTGAGAGATGGAGGGAGGCAGAGAGAGGGAGAGTTAAAGAGGGGGGGATATTGCACGTTGTCCCTCACCCTCATGAGAAAGAGAGGCACAGGGAAGGAGGGAAGGAAATATACAGGGAGAGGAACAGGGAAGGGAAGGAAGGAAGGATACAGGAACAGGGAAAGAGGGAAGGAAGGAAGGATACAGGGAGAGGGACAGGGAAGGGAAGGAAGGAAGGATACAGGGAGAGGAACAGGGAAGGAAGGAAGGAAGGAAGGAAGGAAGGAAGGAAGGAAGGAAGGAAGGAAGGAAGGAAGGAAGGAAGGAAGGAAGGAAGGAAGGAAGGATACAGGGAGAGGGACAGGGAAGGGAAGGAAGGAAGGATACAGGGAGAGGGACAGGGAAGGGAAGGAAGGAAGGATACAGGAACAGGGAAAGAGGGAAGGAAGGAAGGATACAGGGAGAGGGACAGGGAAGGGAAGGAAGGAAGGATACAGGGAGAGGAACAGGGAAGGAAGGAAGGAAGGAAGGAAGGAAGGATACAGGGAGAGGGACAGGGAAGGAAGGAAGGATACAGGGAGAGGAACAGGGACAGGGAAGGGAAGGAAGGATACAGGGAGAGGGACAGGGAAGGAGGGAAGGAAAGAAGGAAGGAAGGAAGGAAGGATACAGGGAGAGGGACAGGGAAGGAGGGAAGGAAAGATACAGGAAGAGAGAAAGGAAGGAAAGATACAGGGAGAAGAAAAGAGAAGGAAAAGCGTAAAGTTAATTTGGGATTCTGGTTGTTCTGTGACTCATCCTTGAGATCCTCCCAATCCCTCCCTTTCTTCTTCCACCCCCATTCCACCACCCTCCCCTCCCCTCCTCGTTCTTCTCTCCCCGCTCATCCCTCTTCTCTCCCTCCTCTCTCCCTCCACCTCTCCCTCCTACCTCCATTCCACCTCTCCCCCTCCTCCATTCTCCCACCCCTCCACCTGCATGCTAGGCACGATGATAGGGACACACACACACACAGAAACACACACAGACACACACACAGACACACACACAGACACACACACAGACACACACACACACACACATATGCATGCTCACGCACGCACACACACACACCAACACACACACACGCACATGAACGGATGAACGTAGGCATACACACATGCACGCTCGCTCGCGCACACACAAAAACACACACAGTCCTTAACTTACACACACACACACACGTAGATCAGAGTCTGTCCAGTTACCCTTGGCTTAACCGCTGGCTGACAGACAACATCACAGAACCTCACACACACATAATGTTAACCAATCAATGCCTATCATTAAAATAGCTCAACCTACAGCACAGATCATATGTTAACATGAACACGCTATAATTCACTAATGACAATTGTTTTGATGAGTCTAGAACAGCCATTAGATCTTCTTAGGGATAGGGGGCAGTATTCGGAAGTTTGGATGACTGACGTACCCAAAGTAAACTACCTGTTACTCAGGCCCAGAAGCTAGGATATGCATATAATTGGTAGTATTGGATAGAAAACAATGTGAAGTTTCTAAAACTGTTAAAATAATGTCTGTGAGTCAAATGGCTCAGCGTCGTCCGGGTTAGGGGAGGGTTTGGCCCAGCGTCGTCCGGGTTAAGGGAGGGTTTGGCCGGCAGGGATATCCTTGTCTCATCGCGCACTAGCGACTCCTGTGGCGGGCCGGGCGCAGTGCACGCTGACATGGTCGCCAGGTGTACGGTGTTTCCTCCGACACATTAGTGCGGCTGGCTTCCGGGTTGGATGGGCATTGTGTCAAGAAGCAGTGCGGCTTGGTTGGGTTGTGTTTTGGAGGATGCATGGCTCTTGACCTTCGCCTCTCCCGAGTCCGTAACGGAGTTGCAGCGATGAGAAAAGACTGTAACTACTACCAATTGGATACCACGAAATTGGGGGCAAAAAAATAACTAAATAATGTCTGTGACTATAACAGAACTGATATGGCAGGTGAAAACCCGAGGAGAATCCATTCCATTTTTTTGTTGTTGAGGTGACCACCCATTGGAATGCTTGTCTATGGGAAAATCAAAGGAAATCCTCCCAGATTGCAGTTCCTATGGCTTCCACTAGATGTCAACAGTCTTTAGAAAGGGTTTCAGGCTTGTTTTTTGAAAAATGAGCTAGAATTTGTTGTTTTTCAAGTTGGCTCTCATTTTGAATGTAGTCTTGTGGCACGCGTGGATGAGGTTGAGCACTTCGTTATTTATCTCCGGTATTGAACACACTATTTTCCATCTTAAATGTTAGCGTTTATTTACATATTAGGGTACCTGAGGATTGATTAGAAACGTTGTTTGACTTGTTTGGATAAAGTTTATTGGTAACTTTTGGGATTCCTTTGTATGCATTTTGAATGAGTGGAACAGGTGGATTACTGAATCAAGCGCACCAACTAAACTTACTTTTTTTGGGATATAAAGAAGGACTGTATCGAACAATGCAACTATTTGTTGTGTAGATGGGACCCTTGGGATTGCAAACAGAGGAAGATCTTCAAAGGTAAGTGATATATTTTATCGCTATTTCTGACTTTTGGGAGGCCTCTGCCGGTTTGGAAAATGTTTTTTATGTTTTTTATGCTGGGCACTGTCCTCAGATAATCGCATGGTCTGCTTTCACCGTAAAGCCTTTTGCAGCTAGATTAACAAGAAGGTAAGCTTTTAAATGATGTATGACACTTGTATTTTCATGTATGTTTAATATTAAAATGTTTGTATTTTGAATTCTCACCGGATGTTGTCGAGGTGGGGCGCTAGCGGCATGTCGAGCCCAAAAGGTTTTAAATAGTGTATCATAACATCCCTGTTAGAAGATTCTTTTATATTTTATATAATATAGACAAGTAACTCCAAAGGAAAAAAAATGAGTGCATACAGTACATTTTAGTATGTGATCCCTGATTCACAACTCCACCGTATCTAGCCAACTCAACGTATCTAGCCAACTCCACCGTATCTAGTCAACTCCACCGTATCTAGCCAACTCAACCGTATCTAGCCAACTCAACCGTATCTAGCCAACTCCACCGTATCTAGCCAACTCCACCATATCTAGCCAACTCCACCATATCTAGCCAACTCAACGTATCTAGCCAACTCCACCATATCTAGCCAACTCAACATATCTAGCCAACTCCACCATATCTAGCCAACTCAACGTATCTAGCCAACTCCACCATATCTAGCCAACTCCACCATATCTAGCCAACTCCACCATATCTAGCCAACTCCACCATATCTAGCCAACTCAACCGTATCTAGCCAACTCAACGTATCTAGCCAACTCCACCATATCTAGCCAACTCAACGTATCTAGCCAACTCAACCGTATCTAGCCAACTCAACCATGTCTAGCCAACTCAACCGTATCTAGCCAACTCAACCGTATCTAGCCAACTCAACCGTATCTAGCCAACTCAACCATATCTAGCCAACTCAACCGTATCTAGCCAACTCAACGTATCTAGCCAACTCCACCATATCTAGCCAACTCAACGTATCTAGCCAACTCAACCGTATCTAGCCAACTCAACCATATCTAGCCAACTCAACCGTATCTAGCCAACTCAACCGTATCTAGCCAACTCAACCGTATCTAGCCAACTCAACCATATCTAGCCAACTCAACCGTATCTAGCCAACTCAACCGTATCTAGCCAACTCAACCGTATCTAGCCAACTCAACTGTATCTAGCCAACTCCACCATATCTAGCCAACTCAACCGTATCTAGTCAACTCTACTGTATCTAGCCAACTCAACATATCTGGCCAACTCAACCGTATCTAGCCAACTCAACCGTATCTAGCCAACTCAACGTATCTAGCCAACTCAACGTATCTAGCCAACTCAACGTATCTAGCCAACTCAAGCGTATCTAGCCAACTCAACCATATCTAGCCAACTCAACCGTATCTAGCCAACTCCACCATAACTAGCCAACTCAACCGTATCTAGCCAACTCAACCGTATCTAGCCAACTCAATCATATCAAGCCAACTCAACCGTATCTAGCCAACTCAACGTATCTAGCCAACTCAACCGTATCTAGCCAACTCAACGTATCTAGCCAACTCAATCATATCAAGCCAACTCAACCGTATCTAGCCAACTCAACCGTATCTAGCCAACTCAACCGTATCTAGCCAACTCAACCGTATCTAGCCAACTCAACCGTATCTAGCCAACTCAACCATATCTAGCCAACTCAACCGTATCTAGCCAACTCAACCGTATCTAGCCAACTCAACCGTATCTAGCCAACTCAACCGTATCTAGCCAACTCAACCGTATCTAGCCAACTCAACCATATCTAGCCAACTCAACCGTATCTAGCCAACTCAACCATATCTAGCCAACTCAACCGTATCTAGCCAACTCAACGTATCTAGCCAACTCAACGTATCTAGCCAACTCAACCATATCTAGCCAACTCAACCGTATCTAGCCAACTCAACCATATCTAGCCAACTCAACATATCTGGCCAACTCAACCGTATCTAGCCAACTCAACATATTTGGCCAACTCAACCGTATCTAGCCAACTCAACCGTATCTAGCCAACTCAACCATATCTGGCCAACTCAACCGTATCTAGCCAACTCAACATATCTGGCCAACTCAACCGTATCTAGCCAACTCAACGTATCTAGCCAACTCAACATATCTGGCCAACTCAACCGTATCTAGCCAACTCAACGTATCTAGCCAACTCAACCGTATCTAGCCAACTCAACCGTATCTAGCCAACTCAACGTATCTAGCCAACTCAACCGTATCTAGCCAACTCAACCGTATCTAGCCAACTCAACCGTATCTAGCCAACTCAACCGTATCTAGCCAACTCAACCATATCTAGCCAACTCAACCGTATCTAGCCAACTCAACCGTATCTAGCCAACTCAACCGTATCTAGCCAACTCAACCATATCTAGCCAACTCAACCGTATCTAGCCAACTCAACCGTATCTAGCCAACTCAACCGTATCTAGCCAACTCAACCGTATCTAGCCAACTCAACCGTATCTTGCCAACTCAACCATATCTAGCCAACTCAACCGTATCTAGCCAACTCAACCATATCTAGCCAACTCAACCGTATCTAGCCAACTCAACGTATCTAGCCAACTCAACGTATCTAGCCAACTCAACGTATCTAGCCAACTCAACCGTATCTAGCCAACTCAACCGTATCTAGCCAACTCAACCGTATCTAGCCAACTCAACCGTATCTAGCCAACTCAACCATATCTAGCCAACTCAACCGTATCTAGCCAACTCAACGTATCTAGCCAACTCAACCGTATCTAGCCAACTCAACCGTATCTAGCCAACTCAACCTATCTAGCCAACTCAACCGTATCTAGCCAACTCAACCATATCTAGCCAACTCAACCATATCTAGCCAACTCAACCGTATCTAGCCAACTCAACATATCTGGCCAACTCAACCGTATCTAGCCAACTCAACATATTTGGCCAACTCAACCGTATCTAGCCAACTCAACCGTATCTAGCCAACTCAACCATAACTAGCCAACTCAACCATATCTAGCCAACTCAACCGTATCTAGCCAACTCTACTGTATCTAACCAACTCAACGTATCTAGCCAACTCCACCATATCTAGCCAACTCCACCGTATCTAGCCAACTCAACGTATATAGCCAACTCAACCGTATCTAGCCAACTCAACCATATCTAGCCAACTCAACCGTATCTAGCCAACTCAACATATCTGGCCAACTCAACCGTATCTAGCCAACTCAACCATAACTAGCCAACTCCACCATATCTAGCCAACTCAACCGTATCTAGCCAACTCAACCGTATCTAGCCAACTCTACTGTATCTAGCCAACTCAACGTATCTAGCCAACTCCACCATATCTAGCCAACTCAACCATATCTAGCCAACTCAACCGTATCTAGCCAACTCTACTGTATCTAGCCAACTCAACGTATCTAGCCAACTCAACCATATCTAGCCAACTCAACCGTATCTAGCCAACTCCACCATAACTAGCCAACTCCACCATATCTAGCCAACTCCACCATATCTAGCCAACTCAACCGTATCTAGCCAACTCAACGTATCTAGCCAACTCAACCATATCTAGCCAACTCAACCGTATCTAGCCAACTCAACCATATCTAGCCAACTCCACCATATCTAGCCAACTCAACCGTATCTAGCCAACTCAACCATATCTAGCCAACTCAACCATATCTAGCCAACTCAACCGTATCTAGCCAACTCAACGTATCTAGCCAACTCCACCATATCTAACCAACTCAACCGTATCTAGCCAACTCCACCATATCTAGCCAACTCAACCGTATCTAGCCAACTCAACCATATCTAGCCAACTCAACCGTATCTGGCCAACTCAACCGTATCTAGCCAACTCAACGTATCTAGCCAACTCAACCGTATCTAGCCAACTCAATCATATCAAGCCAACTCAACCGTATCTAGCCAACTCAACGTATCTAGCCAACTCAACCGTATCTAGCCAACTCAACGTATCTAGCCAACTCAATCATATCAAGCCAACTCAACCGTATCTAGCCAACTCAACCGTATCTAGCCAACTCAACCGTATCTAGCCAACTCAACCGTATCTAGCCAACTCAACCGTATCTAGCCAACTCAACCATATCTAGCCAACTCAACCGTATCTAGCCAACTCAACCGTATCTAGCCAACTCAACCGTATCTAGCCAACTCAACCGTATCTAGCCAACTCAACCATATCTAGCCAACTCAACCGTATCTAGCCAACTCAACCATATCTAGCCAACTCAACCGTATCTAGCCAACTCAACGTATCTAGCCAACTCAACGTATCTAGCCAACTCAACGTATCTAGCCAACTCAACCGTATCTAGCCAACTCAACCGTATCTAGCCAACTCAACCGTATCTAGCCAACTCAACCATATCTAGCCAACTCAACCGTATCTAGCCAACTCAACCATATCTAGCCAACTCAACCGTATCTAGCCAACTCAACGTATCTAGCCAACTCAACCGTATCTAGCCAACTCAACCGTATCTAGCCAACTCAACCGTATCTAGCCAACTCAACCATAACTAGCCAACTCAACCATATCTAGCCAACTCAACCGTATCTAGCCAACTCAACCATATCTAGCCAACTCCACCATATCTAGCCAACTCAACGTATCTAGCCAACTCCACCATATCTAGCCAACTCCACCATATCTAGCCAACTCCACCATATCTAGCCAACTCCACCATATCTAGCCAACTCAACCGTATCTAGCCAACTCAACGTATCTAGCCAACTCCACCATATCTAGCCAACTCAACGTATCTAGCCAACTCAACCGTATCTAGCCAACTCAACCATGTCTAGCCAACTCAACCGTATCTAGCCAACTCAACCGTATCTAGCCAACTCAACCGTATCTAGCCAACTCAACCATATCTAGCCAACTCAACCGTATCTAGCCAACTCAACGTATCTAGCCAACTCCACCATATCTAGCCAACTCAACGTATCTAGCCAACTCAACCGTATCTAGCCAACTCAACCATATCTAGCCAACTCAACCGTATCTAGCCAACTCAACCGTATCTAGCCAACTCAACCGTATCTAGCCAACTCAACCATATCTAGCCAACTCAACCGTATCTAGCCAACTCAACCGTATCTAGCCAACTCAACCGTATCTAGCCAACTCAACTGTATCTAGCCAACTCCACCATATCTAGCCAACTCAACCGTATCTAGTCAACTCTACTGTATTTAGCCAACTCAACATATCTGGCCAACTCAACCGTATCTAGCCAACTCAACCGTATCTAGCCAACTCAACGTATCTAGCCAACTCAACGTATCTAGCCAACTCAACGTATCTAGCCAACTCAAGCGTATCTAGCCAACTCAACCATATCTAGCCAACTCAACCGTATCTAGCCAACTCCACCATAACTAGCCAACTCAACCGTATCTAGCCAACTCAACCGTATCTAGCCAACTCAATCATATCAAGCCAACTCAACCGTATCTAGCCAACTCAACGTATCTAGCCAACTCAACCGTATCTAGCCAACTCAACGTATCTAGCCAACTCAATCATATCAAGCCAACTCAACCGTATCTAGCCAACTCAACCGTATCTAGCCAACTCAACCGTATCTAGCCAACTCAACCGTATCTAGCCAACTCAACCGTATCTAGCCAACTCAACCATATCTAGCCAACTCAACCGTATCTAGCCAACTCAACCGTATCTAGCCAACTCAACCGTATCTAGCCAACTCAACCGTATCTAGCCAACTCAACCGTATCTAGCCAACTCAACCATATCTAGCCAACTCAACCGTATCTAGCCAACTCAACCATATCTAGCCAACTCAACCGTATCTAGCCAACTCAACGTATCTAGCCAACTCAACGTATCTAGCCAACTCAACCATATCTAGCCAACTCAACCGTATCTAGCCAACTCAACCATATCTAGCCAACTCAACATATCTGGCCAACTCAACCGTATCTAGCCAACTCAACATATTTGGCCAACTCAACCGTATCTAGCCAACTCAACCGTATCTAGCCAACTCAACCATATCTGGCCAACTCAACCGTATCTAGCCAACTCAACATATCTGGCCAACTCAACCGTATCTAGCCAACTCAACGTATCTAGCCAACTCAACATATCTGGCCAACTCAACCGTATCTAGCCAACTCAACGTATCTAGCCAACTCAACCGTATCTAGCCAACTCAACCGTATCTAGCCAACTCAACGTATCTAGCCAACTCAACCGTATCTAGCCAACTCAACCGTATCTAGCCAACTCAACCGTATCTAGCCAACTCAACCGTATCTAGCCAACTCAACCATATCTAGCCAACTCAACCGTATCTAGCCAACTCAACCGTATCTAGCCAACTCAACCGTATCTAGCCAACTCAACCATATCTAGCCAACTCAACCGTATCTAGCCAACTCAACCGTATCTAGCCAACTCAACCGTATCTAGCCAACTCAACCGTATCTAGCCAACTCAACCGTATCTTGCCAACTCAACCATATCTAGCCAACTCAACCGTATCTAGCCAACTCAACCATATCTAGCCAACTCAACCGTATCTAGCCAACTCAACGTATCTAGCCAACTCAACGTATCTAGCCAACTCAACGTATCTAGCCAACTCAACCGTATCTAGCCAACTCAACCGTATCTAGCCAACTCAACCGTATCTAGCCAACTCAACCGTATCTAGCCAACTCAACCATATCTAGCCAACTCAACCGTATCTAGCCAACTCAACGTATCTAGCCAACTCAACCGTATCTAGCCAACTCAACCGTATCTAGCCAACTCAACCATATCTAGCCAACTCAACCGTATCTAGCCAACTCAACCATATCTAGCCAACTCAACCATATCTAGCCAACTCAACCGTATCTAGCCAACTCAACATATCTGGCCAACTCAACCGTATCTAGCCAACTCAACATATTTGGCCAACTCAACCGTATCTAGCCAACTCAACCGTATCTAGCCAACTCAACCATAACTAGCCAACTCAACCATATCTAGCCAACTCAACCATATCTAGCCAACTCTACTGTATCTAACCAACTCAACGTATCTAGCCAACTCCACCATATCTAGCCAACTCCACCGTATCTAGCCAACTCAACGTATATAGCCAACTCAACCGTATCTAGCCAACTCAACCATATCTAGCCAACTCAACCGTATCTAGCCAACTCAACATATCTGGCCAACTCAACCGTATCTAGCCAACTCAACCATAACTAGCCAACTCCACCATATCTAGCCAACTCAACCGTATCTAGCCAACTCAACCGTATCTAGCCAACTCTACTGTATCTAGCCAACTCAACGTATCTAGCCAACTCCACCATATCTAGCCAACTCAACCATATCTAGCCAACTCAACCGTATCTAGCCAACTCTACTGTATCTAGCCAACTCAACGTATCTAGCCAACTCAACCATATCTAGCCAACTCAACCGTATCTAGCCAACTCCACCATAACTAGCCAACTCCACCATATCTAGCCAACTCCACCATATCTAGCCAACTCAACCGTATCTAGCCAACTCAACGTATCTAGCCAACTCAACCATATCTAGCCAACTCAACCGTATCTAGCCAACTCAACCATATCTAGCCAACTCCACCATATCTAGCCAACTCAACCGTATCTAGCCAACTCAACCATATCTAGCCAACTCAACCATATCTAGCCAACTCAACCGTATCTAGCCAACTCAACGTATCTAGCCAACTCCACCATATCTAACCAACTCAACCGTATCTAGCCAACTCCACCATATCTAGCCAACTCAACCGTATCTAGCCAACTCAACCATATCTAGCCAACTCAACCGTATCTGGCCAACTCAACCGTATCTAGCCAACTCAACGTATCTAGCCAACTCAACCGTATCTAGCCAACTCAATCATATCAAGCCAACTCAACCGTATCTAGCCAACTCAACGTATCTAGCCAACTCAACCGTATCTAGCCAACTCAACGTATCTAGCCAACTCAATCATATCAAGCCAACTCAACCGTATCTAGCCAACTCAACCGTATCTAGCCAACTCAACCGTATCTAGCCAACTCAACCGTATCTAGCCAACTCAACCGTATCTAGCCAACTCAACCATATCTAGCCAACTCAACCGTATCTAGCCAACTCAACCGTATCTAGCCAACTCAACCGTATCTAGCCAACTCAACCGTATCTAGCCAACTCAACCATATCTAGCCAACTCAACCGTATCTAGCCAACTCAACCATATCTAGCCAACTCAACCGTATCTAGCCAACTCAACGTATCTAGCCAACTCAACGTATCTAGCCAACTCAACGTATCTAGCCAACTCAACCGTATCTAGCCAACTCAACCGTATCTAGCCAACTCAACCGTATCTAGCCAACTCAACCATATCTAGCCAACTCAACCGTATCTAGCCAACTCAACCATATCTAGCCAACTCAACCGTATCTAGCCAACTCAACGTATCTAGCCAACTCAACCGTATCTAGCCAACTCAACCGTATCTAGCCAACTCAACCATAACTAGCCAACTCAACCATATCTAGCCAACTCAACCGTATCTAGCCAACTCAACCATATCTAGCCAACTCAACATATCTGGCCAACTCAACCGTATCTAGCCAACTCAACATATCTAGCCAACTCAACCGTATCTAGCCAACTCAACCGTATCTAGCCAACTCAACCATATCTGGCCAACTCAACCGTATCTAGCCAACTCAACATATCTGGCCAACTCAACCGTATCTAGCCAACTCAACGTATCTAGCCAACTCAACATATCTGGCCAACTCAACCGTATCTAGCCAACTCAACGTATCTAGCCAACTCAACCGTATCTAGCCAACTCAACCGTATCTAGCCAACTCAACGTATCTAGCCAACTCAACCGTATCTAGCCAACTCAACCGTATCTAGCCAACTCAACCGTATCTAGCCAACTCAACCGTATCTAGCCAACTCAACCATATCTAGCCAACTCAACCGTATCTAGCCAACTCAACCGTATCTAGCCAACTCAACCGTATCTAGCCAACTCAACCATATCTAGCCAACTCAACCGTATCTAGCCAACTCAACCGTATCTAGCCAACTCAACCGTATCTAGCCAACTCAACCGTATCTAGCCAACTCAACCGTATCTTGCCAACTCAACCGTATCTAGCCAACTCAACCGTATCTAGCCAACTCAACCATATCTAGCCAACTCAACCGTATCTAGCCAACTCAACGTATCTAGCCAACTCAACGTATCTAGCCAACTCAACGTATCTAGCCAACTCAACCGTATCTAGCCAACTCAACCGTATCTAGCCAACTCAACCGTATCTAGCCAACTCAACCGTATCTAGCCAACTCAACCATATCTAGCCAACTCAACCGTATCTAGCCAACTCAACGTATCTAGCCAACTCAACCGTATCTAGCCAACTCAACCGTATCTAGCCAACTCAACCATATCTAGCCAACTCAACCGTATCTAGCCAACTCAACCATATCTAGCCAACTCAACCATAACTAGCCAACTCAACCGTATCTAGCCAACTCAACATATCTGGCCAACTCAACCGTATCTAGCCAACTCAACATATTTGGCCAACTCAACCGTATCTAGCCAACTCAACCGTATCTAGCCAACTCAACCATAACTAGCCAACTCAACCATATCTAGCCAACTCAACCGTATCTAGCCAACTCTACTGTATCTAACCAACTCAACGTATCTAGCCAACTCCACCATATCTAGCCAACTCCACCGTATCTAGCCAACTCAACGTATATAGCCAACTCAACCGTATCTAGCCAACTCAACCATATCTAGCCAACTCAACCGTATCTAGCCAACTCAACATATCTGGCCAACTCAACCGTATCTTGCCAACTCAACCATAACTAGCCAACTCCACCATATCTAGCCAACTCAACCGTATCTAGCCAACTCAACCGTATCTAGCCAACTCTACTGTATCTAGCCAACTCAACGTATCTAGCCAACTCCACCATATCTAGCCAACTCAACCATATCTAGCCAACTCAACCGTATCTAGCCAACTCTACTGTATCTAGCCAACTCAACGTATCTAGCCAACTCAACCATATCTAGCCAACTCAACCGTATCTAGCCAACTCCACCATAACTAGCCAACTCCACCATATCTAGCCAACTCCACCATATCTAGCCAACTCAACCGTATCTAGCCAACTCAACGTATCTAGCCAACTCAACCATATCTAGCCAACTCAACCGTATCTAGCCAACTCAACCATATCTAGCCAACTCCACCATATCTAGCCAACTCAACCGTATCTAGCCAACTCAACCATATCTAGCCAACTCAACCATATCTAGCCAACTCAACCGTATCTAGCCAACTCAACGTATCTAGCCAACTCCACCATATCTAACCAACTCAACCGTATCTAGCCAACTCCACCATATCTAGCCAACTCAACCGTATCTAGCCAACTCAACCATATCTAGCCAACTCAACCGTATCTGGCCAACTCAACCGTATCTAGCCAACTCAACGTATCTAGCCAACTCAACCATATCTAGCCAACTCAACCGTATCTAGCCAACTCAACCATATCTAGCCAACTCAACCATATCTAGCCAACTCAAGCGTATCTAGCCAACTCAACCATAACTAGCCAACTCAACCATATCTAGCCAACTCAACGTATCTAGCCAACTCCACCATATCTAGCCAACTCAACGTATCTAGCCAACTCAACCATATCTAGCCAACTCAACCATATCTACCCAACTCCACCATAACTAGCCAACTCAACCGTATCTAGCCAACTCAACCGTATCTAGCCAACTCAACCGTATCTAGCCAACTCCACCATATCTAGCCAACTCAACCATATCTAGCCAACTCCACCATATCTAGCCAACTCAACCGTATCTAGCCAACTCCACCATAACTAGCCAACTCTCTGTGTGTGGGTAAAGTATACAGGTATTATGATGCAAAGCTGTGATAATACAGCATGTAACAGGGTGTTCTATCACTTTCTGAGAAGGTCCGGGAAACACACATGTCCTTGTTGCCAAAGGTCCGGATGCATAATGTCATTTAGTAACAAACCCCCACCCTTCAACCCATACAACCCCAAACTGTTCACGCTGTTCACGCTGTTCACGCTGTTCACGCTGTTCACCCTGTTCACGCTGTTCACGCTGTTCACCCTGTTCACGCTGTTCACCCTGTTCACGCTGTTCACGCTGTTTGCCCTGTTCACCCTGTTCACGCTGTTCACGCTGTTTGCCCTGTTCACCCTGTTCACGCTGTTTGCCCTGTTCACCCTGTTCACGCTGTTCACGCTGTTCACGCTGTTCACCCTGTTCACGCTGTTCATGCTGTTTGCCCTGTTCACCCTGTTCACGCTGTTCACGCTGTTTGCCCTGTTCACCCTGTTCACGCTGTTCACCCTGTTCACGCTGTTCACGCTGTTTGCCCTGTTCACCCTGTTCACGCTGTTCACGCTGTTTGCCCTGTTCACCCTGTTCACGCTGTTCACCCTGTTCACGCTGTTCACGCTGTTTGCCCTGTTCACCCTGTTCACGCTGTTTGCCCTGTTCACCCTGTTCACGCTGTTCACGCTGTTCACCCTGTTCACGCTGTTCACCCTGTTCACGCTGTTCACGCTGTTTGCCCTGTTCACCCTGTTCACGCTGTTCACACTGTTCACGATTCTACACATTTTGACAGGGGTGGAGGCCCGACTGAGTTCCTAAAATATATCAATTCCATTTATTACTTATAAACAATAAAAATGTATCCTATTGGTTTAGCAGTGGTGTAGAATAGTCAATCAAACCAGTTCACACCATCACTATATTTAATAAACCAGTTCACACCATCACTATATATAATAAACCAGTTCACACCATCACTATATATAATAAACCAGTTCACACCACTATATATAATAAACCAGTTCACACCACCACTATATATAATAAACCAGTTCACACCACCACTATATATAATAAACCAGTTCACACCACCACTATATATAATAAACCAGTTCACACCATCACTATATATAATAAACCAGTTCACACCATCACTATATATAATAAACCAGTTCACACCATCACTATATAATAAACCAGTTCACACCATCACTATATATAATAAACCAGCTCACACCACTATATATATATATAATAAACCAGTTCACACCATCACTATATATAATAAACCAGTTGACACCACTATATATAATAGAGGATACTTCCACTCCACGATGCTGATGCATGCTCTGCGGATGGGGTTCTTGAGGGTGAGGCAGAGCAGGGCTCTGGGAGGTCTGGTTGGGGCTGTGTTGATGGGTTTCTTGGGCTTGTTGGTGTAGTGCTGCCTCTTCCTCTGTGTGGAGCTGGCTGTGCAGATGGGTGCGCCCGCGTTCCCCATCTGCTTGGCCTGCCGCGCCGCCTCGATGGCCGCCTGCCAGGTGAGGGCCGCCCCGGGGCCGCTGGGGATGTGCTCTGCCGCTAGCCCCACCACCGCCCCTCCGACCACGGCCTCCAGGGGCCCGCGCCCACCTCCACTTCCACCCAGGGCTGTGACGCCACCCACGCCGCCTCCTCCATCTGCAACGCTGGTATCGTTCAGACTGGGCGCCACCACCGGCAGCGGTGGGGGGGAGTAGTCGGAGCCTGAAAGGAGGAGAGAAGGGGGAGAGGGGTGAGCAGGGTGACTTGAGATGTGGGGTACCAGTGGCGGAACGGGGCCATTGGGAACATCTATGTAATCTTGATCTATTTAGTGGAGTTAGTTTAGGGACAGGTTGCTTATTGCCATTCAGATTGTGGAAGTCAGACCAGTCCGACTCCGTTGCCAATTTAATCCTGACTAAATGAAACAACACAACTATCCTACAGTATTGCTTTTATTTTAACAGACAGTCAGGCAGACAGAGAGACATTCAGTGCAGAAGAGCAGCCTTGATCTGAAAGGGGTTGGACTGGAGAGAGAGAGCGAGAGAGAGAGAGAGAGGGGGGGGGGGAGAGAAAGGGTAGAAGAGACAGAGAAGAGGAGAGATGGAGAGAGAGGGAAGAAGAGAGAGAGGGAAGAAGAGAGAGAGAGAGGAGAAGAGAGAGGGAAGAAGAGAGAGAGAGAAAGGGAAGAAGAGAGAGAGAGAGAGAGGGAAGAAGAGAGAGAAGGAAGAAGAGAGAGAGAGAGAGAGGGAAGAGGAGGAGAGGAGAGGAGAGGTAGAAAAGACAAAAAAGGAGAGTGAGAGAGAGAGAGAGAGAGAGAGAGAGAGAGAGAGAGAGAGAGAGGGAAGAAGAGAGAGAGAGAGAGAGGGAAGAAGAGACAGAGAGGAGGAGAGATGGAGAGAGAGAGTAGGAGAGAGAGAGAGAGAGAGAGAGAGAGAGGGAAGAAGAGAGAGAGAGAAAGGGAAGAAGAGAGAGAGAGAGGGAAGAAGAGAGAGAGTAGGAGAGAGAGAGGGAAGAAGAGAGAGAAGGAAGAAGAGAGAGAGAGAGAGAGAGAGAGAGAGGGAAGAGGAGGAGAGGAGAGGTAGAAAAGACAAAAAAGGAGAGTGAGAGAGAGAGAGAGAGAGAGAGTGAGTGTGTGTGACAGATACAGAGAGATTTACCCCAAGTTCTCCATGTGTCAGCTAGATTACAACCAGAAACAAAGTACTGTACATGTCATACTCCAATAATAGTGTAAGACATCTCTACTCATCATGTATTGACACTGTTCTAAGACCCTCCATGCCTAATCTCTCTGCACAGTACTCCATGTCTAAACCCAGCCTAACGCTGATCTGGGGACCGAGTTAAAAGAGGGATAAAGCAGAGCCGTAGTGGTGGAGATAACTGAAAAACAACAGCAAGATTTACCATCCAGTTGTCGACAGAATTTTCACGTCAATATTCTAGAATCCTCATAAATAGAATCCTCACAAATAGAATC
This sequence comes from Oncorhynchus mykiss, assembly GCF_057628025.1. NCBI lineage: Eukaryota > Metazoa > Chordata > Actinopteri > Salmoniformes > Salmonidae > Oncorhynchus > Oncorhynchus mykiss. The sequence goes on along the minus strand of NC_143036.1, from coordinate 76,146,613 downwards.
CTCACAAATAGAATCCTCACAAATAGAATCCTCATAAATAGAATCCTCATAAATAGAATCCTCACAAATAGAATCCTCATAAATAGAATCCTCATAAATAGAATCCTCACAAATAGAATCCTCATAAATAGAATCCTCATAAATAGAATCCTCATAAATAGAATCCTCACAAATAGAATCCTCATAAATAGAATCCTCATAAATAGAATCCTCACAAATAGAATCCTCATAAATAGAATCCTCATAAATAGAATCCTCATAAATAGAATCCTCACAAATATAATCCTCACAAATAGAATCCTCATAAATAGAATCCTCACAAATAGAATCCTCATAAATAGAATCCTCATAAATAGAATCCTCATAAATAGAATCCTCACATTTTCCATCCAATTGAGTCGTTGTGATAGAAGTCTGTGTGTGATGACGTAGCGCACATCAAAATAACCAACACGGTTCGAATAAATGGGTTTCCATCGCATTTTCACCTTTTGTCACTAACATTTAGTGCGGGTTTATTATATTTAACCTTTATGTAACTGGGCAGGGCCGGATGTGATTCTGGCCTGGATTCAAACCAGGGACTGTAGTGACGCCTCTTGCACTGAGATGCAGTGCCTTAGACCACCACGCCATTGGGGAGTCCAGGGTATATCCTACATGATGAGATTATTATGGACAAAAGAGATAGATTATTTTTATTTGTCAAGCATCGATCATCATGTCACCAAAATGAGCCTCTATATTTATTGGAAAGGAGCATCAAGTTCATCACTGCACTTTGACCTCCCTGTGAAGTTCATCATCACTTATTTCATCTGTAGCCTAATAAACTGCATGGTTTCCTGAGTCGTAGTGGGACGACCAAACACCATGTCATCACTTATTTAATCTGAGTCGTAGTGGGACGACCAAACACCATGTCATCACTTATTTCATCTGTAGCCTAATAAACTGCATGGTTTCCTGAGTCGTAGTGGGACGACCAAACAGCATGTCATCACTTATTTAATCTGAGTCGTAGTGGGACGACCAAACAGCATGTCATCACTTATTTAATCTGAGTCGTAGTGGGACAACCAAACACCATGTCATCACTTATTTCATCTGAGTCGTAGTGGGACGATCAAACACCATGTCATCACTTATTTCATCTGAGTCGTAGTGGGACGACCAAACACCATGTCATCACTTATTTAATCTGAGTCGTAGTGGGACGACCAAACACCATGTCATCACTTATTTCATCTGAGTCGTAGTGGGACGACCAAACACCATGTCATCACTTATTTCATCTGAGTCGTAGTGGGACGACCAAACAGCATGTCATCACTTATTTCATCTGAGTCGTAGTGGGACGACCAAACACCATGTCATCACTTATTTCATCTGAGTCGTAGTGGGACGACCAAACACCATGTCATCACTTATTTCATCTGAGTCGTAGTGGGACGACCAAACAGCATGTCATCACGTTACTCCAGGGTTTACTTCAATACGGGTATTATGTCAATATTTACCCAGAAAGGTGTTTCTACCTCGTTTTCTCACATAATTAATGTTACTGTCACAGAAACATCCCACTTTGTGTAGCGTATTTTGTCTTGTTTTGACTTTTGTAAAGTTGACAGATAAATGTGCTGTTTTCATCAGGCCTGTACTGATGGTTTTTATCCAACATGTACTTTACCCACAGAAAAAGGTTGGATGGAAACCTGGTTAGTGTCTGTAGTAATAAACACACACACACACACACACACACACACACACACACACAGACACAGACACAGACACAGACACAGACACAGACACAGACACACACACACACACACACACACACACAGGCTCTTAATCACCGCTGAAGTCATTCTCTCTAATAACATTCAAACCATTGAATAAGACAGCAGATGGATTCATCTGAGCAGCGAGCCAGTGTGTGTGTGTGTGTATGTGTGTGTGTGTGTGTGTGTGTGTGTGTGTGTGTGTGTGTGTGTGTGTGTGTGTGTGTGTGTGTGTGTGTGTGGAGAGACTCAGACTGTGGTTTCTTTAAAGGTTAAAACTCACAGCCGATCTGTCACTATATTCAATTAATATCACTTCATTATCCTCAGGAACCAGAAAGGCGAAAAATATCACTCATTTTGTGATGGAGGAGAGGAGAGGATAGAGGGATGGAGGGATGAGGAGGAGAGGATAGAGGGATGGAGGGACGAGGAGGAGAGGATAGAGGGATTGAGAAAAGGATAGAGGGATGGAGGGATGAGGAGGAGAGGATAGAGGGATTGAGGAAAGGATAGAGGGATGGAGGGACGAGGAGGAGAGCATAGAGGGATTGAGGAAAGGATAGAGGGATGGAGGGACGAGGAGGAGAGGATAGAGGGATTGAGAAAAGGATAGAGGGATGGAGGGATGAGGAGGAGAGGATAGAGGGATGGAGGGACGAGGAGGAGAGGATAGAGGGATTGAGAAAAGGATAGAGGGATGGAGGGACGAGGAGGAGAGGATAGAGGGATTGAGGAAAGGATAGAGGGATGGAGGGACGAGGAGGAGAGGATAGAGGGATTGAGAAAAGGATAGAGGGATGGAGGGACGAGGAGGAGAGGATAGAGGGACGGAGGGATGAGGAGGAGAGGATAAAGGGGACGAGGAGGAGAGGATATAGGGATGAGGAGGAGAGGATAGAGGGATGGAGGGACGAGGAGGAGAGGATAAAGGGATGAGGAGGAAAGGATAGAGGGATGAGGAGGAGAGGATATAGGGATGAGGAGGAGAGGATAGAGGGATGAGGAGGAGAGGATAGAGGGATGAGGAGGAAAGGATAGAGGGATGAGGATGAGAGGATAGAGGGATGAGGAGGAGAGGATAGAGGGATGAGGAGGAGAGGATGGAGGGATGAGGAGGAGAGGATTTAGGGATGAGGAGGAGAGGATAGAGGGATGAGGAGGAGAGGATAGAGGGATGAGGAGGAGAGGATAGAGGGTTGAGGAGGAGAGGATAGAGGGATGAGGATAAAGGGATGAAGGGCTGAGGAGGAGGAGAGGATGGAGGGATGAGGAGGAGATGATAGAGGGATGGGGGATGAGGAGGAGAGGATAGAGGGATGGAGGGATGAGGAAGAGAGGATAGAGGGATGAGGAGGAGAGGATAGAGGGATGAGGAGGAGAAGATAGAGGGATGAGGAGAGGATGGAGGGATGAGGATAGAGGGATGGAGGGATGAGGATAAAGGGATGAAGGACTGAGGAGGAGGAGACATCAGTAATTCCAGCAGTGAGTGAATCCTTGCAGAAATCAACTAGGAATCGGATCAATCATTCATCCACTCATTGCTTTACTGATGAAGATGAGATTGAGATGGTTTAAAGTCTGATGGTGATGGTGAGTGGCTCAGTTGTCATCCAAAGGCAGTTCTATATTTAACTGCAGTTAAGTGTTCCTTACAGCGCCTAAAGACAAACAGTCAAAATGAATCTGTTTCTTGTAGTGATACATGACTTGGGCTTGGTCCTAAATGGCACCCAGATCCCTTTACACAGCTCTATGGGCCCTGGTCAAAAGCAGTGGACTGTATACTAAATAGGCTGCCATTTGGGACATAAAATCCATTCTGAACACCGCCTAGTGATAATTAGCTGTGCAAAATGTCTGTTCCGGTCTACAAAACCTCCAAATTACCTTACTACATTCCATGTTTACATGTTCTCTCTCTCTCTCTCTCTCTCTCTCTCTCTCTCTCTCTCTCTCTCTCAATTCAAGGGGCTTTATTGGCATGGGAAACATATGTTAACATTACCAAAGCAAGTGAAGTAGATAATATTCAAAAGTGAAATAAACAATAAAAGTGAACAGTAAACATTACATTCACTGAAGTTACAAAAAAATGAAGACATTACAAAGGCACTATGTGTATATACAGTGTTTTAACAATGTACAAATGGTTAAAGTACAAAAGGGAAAATAAATAAACATAAATATGGGTTGTATTTACAATGGTGTTTGTTCTTCACTGGTTGCCCTTTTCTTGTGGCAACAGGTCACAAACCATGCATTGGGCAGGAGGTTAGGAAGTGCAGCTCAGTTTCCACCTCATTTTGTGGGCAGTGAGCACATAGCCTGTCTTCTCTTGAGAGCCATGTCTGCCTACGGCGGCCTTTCTCAATAGCAAGGCTATGCTCACTGAGTCTGTACATAGTCAAAGCTTTTCTTAATTTTGGGTCAGTCACAGTGGTCAGGTGCCACTGTGTACTCTCTGTTTAGGGCCAAATAGCATTCTAGTTTGCTCTGTTTTTTTGTTAATTCTTTCCAATGTGTCAAGTAATTATCTTTTTGTTTTCTCATGATTTGATTGGATCTAATTGGGTTGCTGTCCTGGGGCTCTGTGGGGTGTGTTTGTGTTTGTGAACAGAGCCCCAGGACCAGCTTGCTTAGGGGACTCTTCTCCAGGTTCATCTCTCTGTAGGTGATGGCTTTGTTATGGAAGGTTTGGGAATCGCTTCCTTTTAGGTGGTTGTAGAATTTAACATCTCTTTTCTGGATTTTGATAATTAGTGGATATCGGCCTAATTCTGCTCTGCATACATTATTTGGTGTTTTTATGTTTTTTATGATAAATTGATTAGTGAATTGAATGAGTAATTGATGAATTGATTAGTGAATTGAATGAGTAATTGATGAATTGAATTGAACAGAAAACCTGGTGAGAGGAGCATCACCTCACGGCACAACGCCTTTCCCACCTACTTGTTGTGTTTATGTACTGACCTGTATGTGTAACTGACACACACACACACACACACACACACACACACACAGAGACTACACACAGACGTATTTGCAGCGTGCACATACACACACACACACACACACACATACACACTCACAAGGGCAGTAGACAAGGGCAGTAACTCACTCGCTCCTTGAACTGACACTGACCAATCCCTGTGGAGACTCCCTCTCTCTCTCCCTCCTCTCCTCTGTCTCTCCCTCCCTCCTCTCCTCCCGCTCACTGACCTCATTTCATAACCTCCCTCCTCATCCCTCCTTCCCCTCTCTCCCCCACCCATATGAGCTGCCACTCAGTCAGCTACCACTCAGTCAATTCTCCACTCAGTCAACTCTTCCCTTCTCACTCCATCTCACTTTACACACCCCTCTCTCTCTCTATGTCTCTCTCTCTGTCTCTGTCTCTGTCTCTTTCTCTCTCTCTCTGTCTCTCTCTCTCTCTTTCTCGCTCTCTTATACACACAAGTGTAAAGCGATGAAGAATATGTACATAAAGATATATGAATGAGTGATGGTACAGAACGGCATAGGCAAGATGCAGTAGATGGTATAGAGTACAGTATATACATATGAGATGAGTAATGTAGGGTATGTAAACATATAAAAGTGGCATTGTTTAAAGTGGCTAGTGATACATTTATTACATAAGGATACAGTCGATGATATAGAGGACAGTATATACATATACATATGAGATGAGTAATGTAGGGTATGTAAACATTATTTTAAGTGGCATTGTTTAAAGTGACTAGTGATACATTTTTTACATCAATTTTTCCATTATTAAAGTGGCTGTAGTTGAGTCAGTATGTTGGCAGCAGCCACTCACTCTCCTCCTCTTCCTCCGCTAGCCCTGTTCATACACAGAAACACACATCCATATGCTAACTGGGTTAACACACTCAGACACACATCCATATGCTAACTGGGCTAACACACTCAGACACACATCCATATGCTAACTGGGCTAACACACTCAGACACACATCCATATGCTAACTGGGCTAACACACTCAGACACACATCCATATGCTAACTGGGTTAACACACTCAGACACACATCCATATGCTAACTGGGCTAACACACTCAGACACACATCCATATGCTAACTGGGCTAACACACTCAGACACACATCCATATGCTAACTGGGCTAACACACTCAGACACACATCCATATGCTAACTGGGTTAACACACTCAAACACACATCCATATGCTAACTGGGTTAACACACTCAGACACACATCCATATGCTAACTGGGCTAACACACTCAGACACACATCCATCCATATGCTATATATAATGTATATATAATGGATGTATAATTCATATAATTTATATATCATGGATGTGTAATTTATATAATTTATATATACTTTATGTATAATTCATATAATATATGTATAATTCATAGAATTTATATATAATGTATGTATAATTCATATAATTGATTTATAATTCATAGAATGTATATATAATTCATATACTTGATGTATAATTCATATATAATGTATGTATACTTCATATAATTGAAGTATAATTCATAGAATGTATATATGATTTCCCCAAACCCCAACAGGAAGTCAGCTGTATAGCAGATGTGTTTTATCCTATTGATTTATCCATTTGATAATATACAGTACATACTGGCTCATCTCCAGTATCCTAAACTGCCTCCCAAATGACACCCTATTTCCTATGTAGTCCACTACTTCTGGTCCAAAATAGTGCACTATATAGGGATTAGAGAGCCCTTTGGGAGGCTGACCTAGTCTTGTAATGAGGAAGAATAAAAATACCTAAACATGCTTTGGGAATATAAAGTGGTTAGAGCGTTGGGCCAGTAACCGAAAGGTTGCCGGATCGAATCCCCGAGCTGTCAAAGTAAAAAACTGTCGGTCTGCCGCTGAACAAGGCACTTAACCCACTGTTCAGTTAACAAGGCAGTTAACCCACTGTTCAGTTAACAAGGCAGTTAACCCACTGTTCAGTTGACAAGGCAGTTAACCCACTGTTCAGTTAACAAGGCAGTTAACCCACTGTTCAGTCAACAAGGCAGTTAACCCACTGTTCAGTTAACAAGGCAGTTAACCCACTGTTCAGTTAACAAGGCAGTTAACCCACTGTTCAGTTAACAAGGCAGTTAACCCACTGTTCAGTTGACAAGGCAGTTAACCCACTGTTCAGTTGACAAGGCAGTTAACCCACTGTTCAGTTAACAAGGTAGTTAACCCACTGTTCAGTTGACAAGGCAGTTAACCCACTGTTCAGTTAACAAGGCAGTTAACCCACTGTTCAGTTGACAAGGCAGTTAACCCACTGTTCAGTTAACAAGGCAGTTAACCCACTGTTCAGTTAACAAGGCAGTTAACCCACTGTTCAGTTGACAAGGCAGTTAACCCACTGTTCAGTTAACAAGGCAGTTAACCCACTGTTCAGTTAACAAGGCAGTTAACCCACTGTTCAGTTGACAAGGCAGTTAACCCACTGTTCAGTTGACAAGGCAGTTAACCCACTGTTCAGTTAACAAGGCAGTTAACCCACTGTTCAGTTAACAAGGCAGTTAACCCACTGTTCAGTTAACAAGGCAGTTAACCCACTGTTCAGTTAACAAGGCAGTTAACCCACTGTTCAGTTAACAAGGCAGTTAACACATTTCAGTTGAATGCATTCAGTTGAACAACTGACTACTGTTGGTCTCTCCCTTTCCCTTAAATCATGGAAATCATGTATTTCTAGATTCCGCAGTATGTTATTCTGTTTAACCGTTCTGTCTGACTTGTCTAGTTAAATAAAGGTAACATTTAACATTTAAAAAACGCGTCCACTGTTCCGTGTACCTGTTGTCAGAACTAAAACATCTGACCTGATGATCCATAAGGCAGTTGGATCATGGATTGAGGCTGGTCCCTGGGCTGAATCGTGTATCATGGATTGAGGCTGGTCCCTGGGCAGCATCATGTATCATGGATTGAGACTGGTCCCTGGGCTGCATCATGGATTGAGGCTGGTCCCTGGGCAGCATCATGTATCATGGATTGAGGCTGGTCCCTGGGCTGCATCATGGATTGAGGCTGGTCCCTGGGCTGAATCATGTATCATGGATTGAGACTGGTCCCTGGGCTGCATCATGTATCATGGATTGAGACTGGTCCCTGGGCTGAATCATGTATCATGGATTGAGACTGGTCCCTGGGCTGAATCATGTATCATGGATTGAGACTGGTCCCTGGGCTGCATCATGTATCATGGATTGAGACTGGTCCCTGGGCTGCATCATGTATCATGGATTGAGACTGGTCCCTGGGCTGAATCATGTATCATGGATTGAGACTGGTCCCTGGGCTGCATCATGTATCATGGATTGAGACTGGTCCCTGGGCTGCATCATGTATCATGGATTGAGACTAGTCCCTGGGCAGCCTCTCCATTGATCCCCATCATAAATGAGAGATTAGTCACATGGTTTTATTATGACAAGCCAATCAATGTCTCACTGCATGGGAACCAACACAAACAGAGACGTGGAGCTGCTGTGCCAGGTTTGTAACGGCTACTGAGCGGATGCTGTGCTGTGCTGTGGTAGCAATATGTCCTGTTGTCCAGCCTGTAGGGGAAACAGCACACAGCAGACCCCAATGAAAACAGGCTCCTAACTCACTAGGCCTGATGGGAATCCTTCACAGTGAGAGGGTCAGAGTGGACAAAGCATCTCAGAGTATAGGAACTGATCTAGGACCAGGTCCACACTATATAGCACATTTTTTTATAAGAGTGTAGAGACAGGTCCAGAGAGACAGGTCCAGAGAGACAGAGGAGAGACAGGTCCAGAGAGACAGAGGAGAGGCAGGTCCAGAGAGACAGAGGAGAGGCAGGTCCAGAGAGACAGAGGAGAGACAGGTCCAGAGAGACAGTCCAGAGAGACAGGTCCAGAGAGACAGGTCCAGAGAGACAGAGGAGAGGCAGGTCCAGAGAGACAGGTCCAGAGAGACAGAGGAGAGGCAGGTCCAGAGAGACAGAGGAGAGACATCAGAGATGATAGTAAGAGAAAGAGAGAAACATTTTACTTTGCTTTTTAAAAATCTATTTCAGTGGCTTTCACAATGTAAACATATGTTTCCCATGCTAATAAAACCCTTTAAAATGAATTGATATGAGCCACAGGGAGGAAGAGGAGAGATATAACAGTAAGAGAAAGAGAGAGATGTGGGCAGTAGGGAGGAAGAGGAGAGATATAACAGTAAGAGAAAGAGAGAGATGTGGGCTGCATGGAGGAAGAGGAGAGATATAACAGTAAGAGAAAGAGAGAGATGTGGGCAGTAGGGAAGAA
>NC_143036.1:76110000-76130000 GCF_057628025.1 Oncorhynchus mykiss | reverse complement strand
TCCTTTACCATACACTATCACACACAGACTCGCAGACTGAAACAGCATTGAGACCCAGTGATTCTGTTTCAACCAATAACAATCCAAAATAATAATAATAATCTCACAAACGTCCAAATATCGGGCCCCAAATCTCTCAGTTAAAATGATGCTTTCTGCAAGAAGGCTGCTGTTATTTAAAATAATCATGTTTAAACGTAATCTTTCAAACGGTTTACCATATTTAGTATTTCCTTCGATAAGTGTTTTATTACCAGCACTCTACTCAAGGATCTATGGGACCGTTTTATTGTCTCATCAAGTGATATCACACAACCTGTCGTTAATGAACCAATCGTAAAAGGACACAGAATGAGACAACCTATCGTTAATGAACCAATCGTAAAGGGACACAGAATGAGACAACCAATCGTTAATGAACCAATCGTAAAGGGACAAAGAATGAGACAACCAATCGTTAATGAACCAATCGTAAAGGGGCACGGATTGAGAAACATCCAGTCGTTAATGAACCAATCGTAAAAGGACGCAGATAAAGAAACAATAACCAATGGTTAAACCAATCGTAAAGGGACATAGATTGAGAAACAACAACCAATGGTTAAACCAATCGTAAAGGGACATAGATTGAGAAACAACAACCAATGGTTAAACCAATCGTAAAGGGACATAGATTGAGAAACAACAACCAATGGTTAAACCAATCGTAAAGGGACATAGATTGAGAAACAACAACCAATGGTTAAACCAATCGTAAAGGGACATAGATTGAGAAACAACAACCAATGGTGAAACCAATCGTAAAGGGACATAGATTGAGAAACAACAACCAATGGTTAAACCAATCGTAAAGGGACATAGATTGAGAAACAACAACCAATGGTGAAACCAATCGTAAAGGGACATAGATTGAGAAACAACAACCAATGGTTAAACCAATCGTAAAGGGACATAGATTGAGAAACAACAACCAATGGTTAAACCAATCGTAAAGGGACATAGATTGAGAAACAACAACCAATGGTTGAGAGTACCCGTCTGTTTTCTGCTACTTCAGAGGAAGCTGATGACGAGGACAGATTTTCGTATTAAAACGTCCAGGCCTTCAGAGGTTGTAAACTGGTAATGAATTCATTCAGGAAAATGACAGCGGCTTTACGATGGTGTGTGTGTGTGTGTGTGTGTGTGTGTGTGTGTGTGTGTGTTCTAGATCAATGGAATCTCACCACTAGTCCAGGCCTTTTAGATATATTTAGATATTAATGCGTCAGGTTTTAATTCCAAAACGCTGATCAAAGCTGTGTTTGATTTCCTCCGTCGCCCAGAACTCCTGATGGAGTCTTTTGAAGGGCTGGGTGTTTGGACACACACACACACACACACACACACACACACACACACACACAGAGACACACACACACACACACACACAGCTCCAGGCAAGCATACATATAAACACCTAGAGGCCTGAATGTTCACGCTCAATGACACCTTGGCTAGCACTGCAGGCATCCTAAAACACAAACAGAATGATCACTCACTGGCTGTACGCCCTAAGTGACAGTTCACACACAGAATGATCACTCACTGGCTGTGCGTCCTAAGGGACAGTTGGGTGTGAGTAGCAGAGAGGCTGGCTGTGGTCCTAAGGGACAGTTGGGTGTGTGTAGCAGAGAGGCTGTGGTCCTAAGGGACAGTTGGGTGTGAGGAGCAGAGAGGCTGGCTGTGGTCATAAGGGACAGTTGGGTGTGAGGAGCAGAGAGGCTGTGGTCCTAAGGGACAGTTGGGTGTGAGGAGCAGAGAGGCTGTGGTCCTAAGGGACAGTTGGGTGTGTGTAGCAGAGAGGCTGGCTGTGGTCCTAAGGGACAGTTGGGTGTGAGTAGCAGAGAGGCTGTGGTCCTAAGGGACAGTTGGGTGTGAGTAACAGAGAGGCTGTGGTCCTAAGGGACAGTTGGGTGTGAGGAGCAGAGAGGCTGTGGTCCTAAGGGACAGTTGGGTGTGTGTAGCAGAGAGGCTGTGGTCCTAAGGGACAGTTGGGTGTGAGGAGCAGAGAGGCTGTGGTTCTAAGGGACAGTTGGGTGTGAGGAGCAGAGAGGCTGTGGTCCTAAGGGACAGTTGGGTGTGAGTAGCAGAGAGGCTGTGGTCCTAAGGGACAGTTGGGTGTGTGTAGCAGAGAGGCTGGCTGTGGTCCTAAGGGACAGTTGGGTGTGTGTAGCAGAGAGGCTGTGGTCCTAAGGGACAGTTGGGTGTGAGTTACAGAGAGGCTGTGGTCCTAAGGGACAGTTGGGTGTGTGTAGCAGAGAGGCTGTGGTCCTAAGGGACAGTTGGGTGTGTGTAGCAGAGAGGCTGTGGTCCTAAGGGACAGTTGGGTGTGTGTAGCAGAGAGGCTGTGGTCTTAAGGGACAGTTGGGTGTGTGTAGCAGAGAGGCTGTGGTCCTAAGGGACAGTTGGGTGTGAGGAGCAGAGAGGCTGTGGTCCTAAGGGACAGTTGGGTGTGAGGAGCAGAGAGGCTGGCTGTGGTCCTAAGGGACAGTTGGGTGTGAGGAGCAGAGAGGCTGTGGTCCTAAGGGACAGTTGGGTGTGTGTAGCAGAGAGGCTGGCTGTGGTCCTAAGGGACAGTTGGGTGTGAGGAGCAGAGAGGCTGTGGTCCTAAGGGACAGTTGGGTGTGTGTAGCAGAGAGGCTGGCTGTGGTCCTAAGGGACAGTTGGGTGTGTGTAGCAGAGAGGCTGTGGTCCTAAGGGACCGTTGGGTGTGAGTAGCAGAGAGGCTGTGGTCCTAAGGGACAGTTGGGTGTGAGGAGCAGAGAGGCTGGCTGTGGTCCTAAGGGACAGTTGGGTGTGAGGAGCAGAGAGGCTGTGGTCCTAAGGGACAGTTGGGTGTGAGGAGCAGAGAGGCTGTGGTCCTAAGGGACAGTTGGGTGTGAGGAGCAGAGAGGCAGGACTTGGGGGAGAATGGCTACATATGTTGAGTGGGCGGTGGGCCATTGAAGGTGGCATCCACAGGCACAGGGTAGATACACACACATGCGCGCACACATACACACACGAGCCGTTCCACCATCTGCCACATCACTGCACTGCCATCCCTCTCAGCCAATCACAGAGAGCGGTCTGGGTACGCTCAGTCTCTACTTGACCAGGAAGGAGCTGCTGTAACTTTGGCCCTGTACACTGCAACATGAGATTATCTCATACACACACTAAAACACACACACACACACACACGCACACACACACACACACACACACTAAAACACACACACACACACACACTAAAACACACACACACACTAAAACACACACACACACTAAAACACACACACACACACACACACACACACACACACACACACACACAAAAACACACACACACTAAAATACACACACACACACACACACAAAAACACACACACACTAAAATACACACACACACACACACTAAAACACACGAAATGGCCACTGCTAAAACACACAGGAAATGGTCACTACTAAAACACACAGGAAATGGCCACGACTAAAACACACAGGAAATGGCCACTACAAAAACACACACAAAATAGCCACTCTACGTGACCACACAAACACATAAAACGCACAGGGACCATCAATTTCACATTTCTACATACATTTTCTATACAAAGACTGTACATACAGTCACATCCTGCATTACTGTCACCTTTTATAAAGATGAGCAACAAAGACTGTACATACAGTCACATCCTGTATTAGTCGCCTTTTATAAAGATGAGCAACAAAGACTGTACATACAGTCACATCCTGCATTAGTCGCCTTTTATAAAGATGAGCAACAAAGACTGTACATACAGTCACATCCTGCATTAGTCACCTTTTATAAAGATGAGCAACAAAGACTGTACATACAGTCACATCCTGCATTAGTCGCCTTTTATAAAGATGAGCAACAAAGACTGTACATACAGTCACATCCTGCATTAGTCGCCTTTTATAAAGATGAGCAACAAAGCCGAACGCCGCCCGAACAAGGAGAGGCACCAACTTCGGCGGAAGTCGTGACAGATTGGCTCAAACGCATGAAGAAGGAAAGAAATTCAACAAAATGAAATTTTAGGCACACCTGTTAATTGAAATGCATTCCAGGTGACTACCTCACGAAGCTGGTTGAGAGAATGCCAAGAGTGTGCAAAGCTGTCAGCAAGGCAAAGGCTGGCTACTTTGAAGAATATCAAATGTAAAATATATTTTGATTTGTTTAAAAACAATTGGGTTTCTACATGATTCCATACGCGTTATTACATAGATTGGATGTCTTCACCGTTATTCTACAATGTAGAAAATAGTAAAAATAAAGAAAAATCCCCTTGAATGAGTAGGTGTGTCCAAACTGTTGACTGGAACTGTATATATTATTATTATTATTGTGTCATACAATACAGCTCGCTGTTTGTTTCATGTATTTGATACAGTCTTAGTCGCTAACCTTTATCAGTCATCTGGGATGTGACTGTTACTGTCACGATGTGCTACACTGAGCCACCACCCATATCCTCATCACTGAGCCACCACCCATATCCTCATCACTGAGCCACCACCCATATCCGCATCACTGAGCCACCACCCATGTCCTCAACACTGAGCCACCACCCATATCCTCATCACTGAGCCACCACCCATATCCTCATCACTGAGCCACCACCCATATCTTCAACACTGAGCCACCACCCATATCCTCATCACTGAGTCACCACCCATGTCCTCAACACTGAGCCACCACCCATATCCTCAACACTGAGCCACCACCCATATCCTCAACACTGAGCCACCACCCATATCCTCAACACTGAGCCACCACCCATATCCTCATCACTGAGTCACCACCCATATCCTCAACACTGAGCCACCACCCATATCCTCATCACTGAGCCACCACCCATATCCTCATCACTGAGTCACCACCCATATCCTCAACACTGAGTCACCACCCATATCCTCAACACTGAGTCACCACCCATATCCTCAACACTGAGTCACCACCCATATCCTCAACACTGAGTCACCACCCATATCATCAACACTGAGTCACCACCCATATCCTCAACACTGAGTCACCACCCATATCCTCAACACTGAGTCACCACCCATATCCTCAACACTGAGCCACCACCCATATCCTCAACACTGAGCCACCACCCATATCCTCAACACTGAGTCACCACCCATATCCTCAACACTGAGCCACCACCCATGTCCTCATCACTGAGCCACCACCCATGTCCTCAACACTGAGTCACCACCCATATCCTCAACACTGAGTCACCACCCATATCCTCAACACTGAGTCACCACCCATATCCTCATCACTGATGATCCCCTATGCTTTCAAGTCACACATATGCTACACAAACAGTATGCTACACAAACAGTATGCTACACAAACAGTATGCTACACAAACAGTATGCTACACAAACAGTATGCTACACAAACAGTATGCTACACAAACCGTATGCTACACAAACAGTATGCTACACAAACAGTATGCTACACAAACAGTATGCTACACAAACCGTATGCTACACAAACAGTATGCTACACAAACCATATGCTACACAAACAGTATGCTACACAAACGGTATGTATCACAAACAGTATGCCTCACAAACTGACACAGGCATTAGGAGATCACATACCTATTGTTCACCATGTTTCAGGTGTGTATGAATGCCAATTAGTACGTACATTTGGCTTCAATATTGAAATATCTAAATCACATATAAGAGGGTCAATAAATCATTAGTGGGATGGATAAATGCAGCACATCCCATATGACTAAAAATTAATCCATATGGGATAACAACAAAATATCAATATGGGACAACAACAAAAATATCAACATGGGACAACAACAAAAATATCAACATGGGACAACAACAAAAATATCAACATGGGACAACAACAAAATATCAATATGGGACAACAACAAAAATATCAACATGGGACAACAACAAAAATATCAACATGGGACAACAACAAAAATATCAACATGGGACAACAACAAAATATCAATATGGGACAACAACAAAATATCAACATGGGACAACAACAAAATATCAATATGGGACAACAACAAAAATATCAATATGGGACAACAACAAAAATATCAACATGGGACAACAACAAAATATCAACATGGGACAACAACAAAAATATCAACATGGGACAACAACAAAATATCAACATGGGACAACAACAAAATATCAACATGGGACAACAAAAATATCAACATGGGACAACAACAAAATATCAATATGGGACAACAACAAAATATCAACATGGGACAACAACAAAATATCAATATGGGACAACAACAAAATATCAACATGGGACAACAACAAAAATATCAACATGGGACAACAACAAAAATATCAACATGGGACAACAACAAAAATATCAACATGGGACAACAACAAAAATATCAACATGGGACAACAACAAAATATCAATATGGGACAACAAAATATCAACATGGGACAACAACAAAATATCAATATGGGACAACAACAAAATATCAACATGGGACAACAACAAAAATATCAACATGGGACAACAACAAAAATATCAACATGGGACAACAACAAAAATATCAACATGGGACAACAACAAAAATATCAACATGGGACAACAACAAAATATCAACATGGGACAACAACAAAATATCAACATGGGACAACAACAAAATATCAACATGGGACAACAACAAAATATCAATATGGGACAACAACAAAATATCAACATGGGACTAAAAATAAATCAATAAAATATATGTCATTTAATACGTTGCTGTTTCCAGATATATGAAAACAATTTATTATATATTTTGTGAGGTGACATTTTATTATTACATTCTATTTCCCAAGGCAAATGTAAAGTCCTACATTTCATATCCCACACCAGCCTCTCTGGCGGAACTGAGGGAACGGATGTTTGCAGAAAGGGAGGGAGGGAGGGAGGGAGTAAATCATTTATCTCTCATTCTGTGGAGCTGCTGAAATAGAGGACCAGAGGATTTATTCACACTGAGAAATCACCATGAGGCCTGTGTGATTGAAAGAGAGAGAACGAGAGAGAGGGGATAAAGAGAGATAGGGGAGAGAGAGAGAGACGGGGGGTAGCGAGAGAGAAACAGAGAGAGAGAGAGAGAGAGGGGGAGAGAAAGAGAGAAAGAAAGAGAATGAAAGAGAGGGGGGGGGGTATTGTGTGTAGATTCATGAGGCGAAAAAACACTTAAATCCATTTTAGAATAAGGCTGTAACATAACAAATTGTGGAAAAAGTCAAGGGGTCTGAATACTTTCTGAATGCACAGTACATGTGTCATGTCTGTATAGTACTCAGTTTTACCTCTATCAGAATACACAGTACATGTGTCATGTCTGTATAGTACTCAGTTCTACCTCTATCAGAGTACACAGTACATGTGCCATGTCTGTATAGTACTCAGTTTTACCTCTATCAGAATACACAGTACATGTGTCATGTCTGTATAGTACTCAGTTCTACCTCTATCAGAGTACACAGTACGTATCATGTCTGTATAGTACTCAGTACTACCTCTATCAGAGTACACAGTACATGTGTCATGTCTGTATAGTACTCAGTACTACCTCTATCAGAGTACACAGTGCATGTATCATGTCTGTATAGTACTCGGTACTACCTCTATCAGAGTACACAGTACATGTGTCATGTCTGTATAGTACTCAGTTCTACCTCTATCAGAGTACACAGTACATGTGTCATGTCTGTATAGTACTCAGTTCTACCTCTATCAGAGTACACAGTACATGTGTCATGTCTGGAGAGGAGAGGAGAGGAGAGGCGAGGCTGCCTCGCTCTCTGTGTTCCAGATCTCCCACAGAGCACAGGGACCTGACTGGACCACACTGTGTGTGTGTGTGTGTGTGTGTGTGTGTGTGTGTGTGTGTGTGTGTGTGTGTGTGTGTGTATGTGTCTGACATCCACACTCACTGATGCATGACTCACCCTCCAGCATATCCACAGAGACCCCCCCCCACACACACACACACACACACACACACACACACACACACACACACACACACACACACACACACACACACACACACACACACACACACACACACACACACACACACACACACTGTAAACAGAACTAAGCTCTAAACACCCAAATCTACCCAGCAATCAGAGAGATCTAGTCAGCCTCTCCAGGAGGTTGAAGAGTTCAGGGTGATCTAGTCAGCCTCTCCAGGAGGTTGAAGAGTTCAGGGTGATCTAGTCAGCCTATCCAGGAGGTTGAAGAGTTCAGGGTGATCTAGTCAGCCTCTCCAGGAGGTTGAAGAGTTCAGGGTGATCTAGTCAGCCTCTCCAGGAGGTTGAAGAGTTCAGGGTGATCTAGTCAGCCTCTCCAGGAGGTTGAAGAGTTCAGGGTGATCTAGTCAGCCTCTCCAGGAGGTTGAAGAGTTCAGGGTGATCTAGTCAGCCTCTCCAGGAGGTTGAAGAGTTCAGGGTGATCTTGTCAGCCTCTCCAGGAGGTTGAAGAGTTCAGGGTGATCTAGTCAGCCTCTCCAGGAGGTTGAAGAGTTCAGGGTGATCTAGTCAGCCTCTCCAGGAGGTTGAAGAGTTCAGGGTGATCTAGTCAGCCTCTCCAGGAGGTTGAAGAGTTCAGGGTGATCTTGTCAGCCTCTCCAGGAGGTTGAAGAGTTCAGGGTGATCTAGTCAGCCTCTCCAGGAGGTTGACTAGTTCAAGGTGATCTAGTCAGACTCTCCAGGATGTTGTAGGATGGATTCAACAGTTGGACTGTGTGTTTGGATATTAAGGAAGGAGGTTTGAGCCTGATGTTTCTCTCTCAATCCCTCCTCCTCTCCCTCTATCCCTCCTTCTCTCTCTTTCTATCCCTCCTTCTCTCTCTTTCTATCCCTCCTTCTCTCTCTCTCTATCCCTCCTTCTCTCTCTATCCCTCCTCCTCTCTCTCTATCCCTCCTTCTCTCTCTTTCTATCCCTCCTCCTCTCTCTATCCCTCCTCCTCTTTCTATCCCTCCTTCTCTCTCTTTCTATCCCTCCTTCTCTCTCTTTCTATCCCTCCTTCTCTCCCTCTCTATCCCTCCTCTCTCTCTATCCCTCCTCTCTCTATCCCTCCTCCTCTCTTTCTATCCCTCCTTCTCTCTCTTTCTATCGCTCCTTCTCTCTTTCTATCCCTCCTTCTCTCTCTCTCTATCCCTCCTTCTCTCTCTCTCTATCTCTCTATCCCTCCTCTCTCTCTCTATCCCTCCTTCTCTCTCTCTCTATCCCTCCTTCTCTCCCTCTCTATTCCTTCTCTCTCTATCCCTCTTCTCTCTCTATCCCTCCTCTCTTTATCCCTCATTTTCTCTCTCCATCCCTCCTCTCTCTCTAACCCTCCTTCTGTCTGTCTATCCATCAGTCTCTGACTCTGTCCCTCTTGTTCTCTCTCCATCTCTCTCTAGGAGGTTGGAGAGATAATCAGATAGAGGATTAAGGTGTGTGACCTGATCAGCTTGGCTAAGAGACAGATCTCCCTCCATATGTCACACACGCACGCACGCACACACACACACACACACACACACACACACACACACACACACACACACACACACACACACACACACACACACACACACACACACACACACACACACACACACACACACGTTACCTCTCTACAGGAGGTATATAGGGAATAGGGGGCTATTTGACCAGGGTCCACAGGCCTCTATATAGGGAATAGGGGACTATTTGACCAGGGTCCACAGGCCTCTATATAGCGAATAGGGGGCCATCTGGAACACAGTCCTGGTCATCATTACTCAAATACACACTAAGTGTTGTCGCTGTGTGTGTGTGTGTGTGTGTGTGTGTGTGTGTGTGTGTGTGTGTGTGTGTGTGTGTGTGTGTGTGTGTGCGTGTGTACACGTCTTACACAACTCCAAACCCCACTGAAGTTACTGATTATTCCTGCTTATATTAAAATGCATCCTAACTACTGAAACAAACATTCCTTTAGGATCCCATTTCTAGGGACTCACTGGGACATTAGCTGTTAGGTTCCGTATATACCCCAGTCCTATACCGTAGCCCTATACCCCAGCCCTATACCCTAGCCCAATACCCAAGCCCTATATCCCAGCCCAATACCCCAGCCCTATACCCTAGCCCTATACCCCAGCCCTATACCCCAGCCCTATACCCCAGCCCAATACCCCAGCCCTATACCATATACCCCAGCCCAATACCCAAGCCCTATACCCAAGCCCTATACCCCAGCCCTATACCCTAGCCCTATACCCCAGCCGTATACCCCAGTCCTATACCCCAGCCCTATACCCCAGCCCTATAACCCAGCCCTATAACCCAGCCCTGTACCCCAGCCCTATACCCCAGCCCTATACCCCAGCCCTATACCCTAGCCCTATACCCCAGTCCTATACCCTAGCCCTATACCCCAGCCCTATACCCCAGCCCTATACCCCAGTCCTATACCCCAGCCCTATTACCCCAGCCCTATACCCCAGCCCTATAACCCAGCCCTATAACCCAGCCCTATACCCCAGTCCTGTACCCCAGCCCTATACCCCAGCCCTATACCCCAGCCCTATAGAACAGCAGGAGTTAGCTGTTCCCAGATAGCCTCCCCAACATTCCTCCCTCCCTCCCTCTCCTCCCCCATCCATTAGCCTGTCCTAGAGCAGGTTGGAACTAAACATTTAGACTAGCCATGCCATCACAGTTACAGCTAGCCAGGCTGCCATCATCTCACTCTATTCTATTTGAAGACAGTGGAGTCAGCCAACACTATGGAGCCTGGACCTGGGTCTCTGTGTGTGAGTTTGATGTTGAACTAAGAGAAAGTCGAAGGGCCTTGACACAGCCATGTTGCCAACCTCTCAGAAGATAAAGGATGATGCTGTGCCCCTCCTGTATCTGGTATAGCTCAGTCTGCTGCACATGTAGGGACCCTAAACACTCGATGTGCTGCCTTCCACTATTATAGAGGGGACCACTGGATCTCTGTGTCTCTCTAGACCCCCCAGGGTTCCCCAGACCACTGGATCCCTGTGTCTCTCCAGACCCCCCAGGGTTCCCCAGACCACTGGATCCCTGTGTCTCTCTAGACCCCCCAGGGTTCCCCAGACCACTGGATCCCTGTGTCTCTCTAGACCCCCCAAGGTTCCCCAGACCACTGGATCCCAGTGTCTCTCCAGACCCCCCAGGGTTCCCCAGACCACTGGATCCATGTGTCTCTCTAGACCCCCCAGGGTTCCCCAGACCACTGGATCCCAGTGTCTCTCCAGACCCCCCAGGGTTCCCCAGACCACTGGATCCATGTGTCTCTCTAGACCCCCCAGGGTTCCCCAGACCACTGGATCCCTGTGTCTCTCCAGACCCCCCAGACCACTGGATCCCTGTGTCTCTCTAGACCCCCCAGGGTTCCCCAGACCACTGGATCCCTGTGTCTCTCTAGACCCCCCCCCCAGGGTTCCCCAGACCACTGGATCCCAGTGTCTCTCCAGACCCCCCAGGGTTCCCCAGACCACTGGATCCCAGTGTCTCTCCAGACCCCCCAGGGCTCCCCAGACCACTGGATCCATGTGTCTCTCTAGACCCCCCAGGGTTCCCCAGACCACTGGATCCCTGTGTCTCTCCAGACCCCCCAGACCACTGGATCCCTGTGTCTCTCCAGACCCCCCAGGGTTCCCCAGACCACTGGATCTCTGTGTCTCTCTAGACCCCCCAGGGTTCCCCATCCCCTGTCAGCTCATCAGCTGATGTAGTGATGTTCTGTTCTCTGTTTCTGAGAGGGATAAGAAACATTTAGATCCTACACCGTCATCAGCTCAGTTACGACCTGGTGAGGAACACACACACACACTGTGGTTTAAATCTCAGAGTAACACACACTGTGGTTTAAATCTCAGAGTAACACACACACACACACTGGGGCTTAAATCTCTATTAATCTTCCACTGATACAGAAGCAACACCCCTCATCCCTCAGGGAGAATGCTCAGATGAATGTGGCTCGCTGGTGATGGTGAAAGCTCATGTTGATGTGTTTACCAGTGTAGTTGATGCTCGTAACGTGATAAGTCATCTTTCAATCTGAGTCCACGGGATGTAAGGGAAGACGACTGAGAACCGGGAGTCATCAGGATTTACTGCTACAGCAAAGAGACCCGTCTCAAAGCTGACACACACACACACACACACACACACACACACACACACACACACACACACACACGCTCATTTTACAGGGTGACTAACACATTCCGCTGTAGTGTAATTTCAACAGTGTCATTTCCATATTAAAGTTAATGGAACTGAGGGTGATTTCAGCACTATTCCATGTCTGCGTACCAAATGGCACCATATTCCCTATATAGTGCACTACTTTAGACCAGAGCTGGTTAAAAAAGTAGTGCACTACGTAGGGAATACGGCGCCATTTGGGACACATCACCCTGCTTGTAGATCCACTAGGAAAATTCAGCGTTTGAATGCGAGCCCTGGTATTTAAAACCTGGACCCGTTCCCAGTCAGAAGAGGGATTGTGAATAGTTACAGAGGCGCAGGCCTACTGTATATAAACGTTAACATGGCTCACCGTGTTAAATATAGAACCGCGTAACATCACTATCTCTCACACACAACTAAGAACCACAGTCTATAGTTCTCTCTCTCTCTGATATGAACACAGACACTCCCTGTGTATTTCTACCTACTTTCCAGAGTTAGATGAGAGGGTGAGGGGTGTAAATGAGGGGGTGAGACAAGGGGGTGAGGGTGGAGACGATGGGGTGAAGGTGGAGACGAGTGGGTGAGGGTGGAAGGGTGCAGACGAGGGGGTGAGGGTGGAGACAAGGGGGTTAAGGTGGAGGGGTGCAGACGAGGGGGTGAGGTTGGAGACGATGGGGTGAAGGTGGAGACGAGTGGGTGAGGGTGGAGGGGTGCAGACGAGGGGGTGAGACAAGGGGGTGAGTGTGGAGACGAGGGGGTTAAGGTGGAGGGGTGCAGACGATTGGGTGAGGTTGGAGATGAGGGGGTGGGGGGGTGCAGACGAGGGGGTGAGACGAGGGGGTTAAGGTGGAGGGGTGCAGACGAGGGGGTGAGGTTGGAGACGAGGGGGTGTGTGGGTGAGGGTGGAGGGGAACACAGCGTCCTCCCTCTGACCAGACAGAGGGCTGAGGATGCCAGAAACATCCTATTGCCCAGGTGAGAGCAGACCCAACCCTGCTAATTCTGAACCCGTACAAATAAAGTGCACTGAGAGCTGCTTCCCCAATCAATAAATTAGAATTGTAAGGGCCAAACTGATCCTAGATCAGCACTCCTATGAGGAACTGTATGACTGCAGGCCTTGGTGTACACTAAGTAACAAGCACATAGGCTTGTTGCCAGGAGCCTTGTTGCTGAGTGGCTTATATGGAAACACCGTAGACGAATCAATGATTGACAGGAACACAAACACAGGTAATCCTGCCAAATGTAGCACTCTGAAACCTCTGTTTCCACCACCACTTCCCTTCCAGGTAAAAGCCCTTGATTCTATGGTGTGAGAACCTTGTTGAGTCCAAAAGCTGGAAAGCGGATAGCTGCTTTCCTTTTTTCTCATTGGCATATCGAGGAAAAGAAAAATAAACTCCAGCTTTTTAAAGTGTGTGAGGGGCTGAGCAGAGCGTCAGTTCCTTTTAATTAGGTTCATCCCTTTAGTTATTTCCCAGAGAGAGTAGGGGGCATACAGGCCATGAGAAACATACGCACACACACACACACACACACACACACACTCTCCATCTGATTCCTCCCGTTCCTCCTGTCCTCTACCTAGATCCCTTCTTCAAGGTTCACTTTCCTTATTTTTTTTTCTTCCTTCTATCCATCATCGTGAAATAATTAACTGCTATAAGTGAAATTAATTACGCTAATTAGTTCAGGCGAGTTATTTTGGGCGCCGTGGCGATGACCTGGAAGCAGTGGAGAGAGAGAGAGAGAGAGGTGTGGAAGCGGGCGACCTGTTCTCTGCGTGACAGGAAGTGACCTCTTTGAACCCTGGCAGCGCTGAGGTCGAAGGACAAAGCTAGAGATCCTGGACCGGGCCTCTACAGAATATAGTAGTAGATATCAATTCAATTCAAGGGCTTTATTGGCAGAGGAATATAATATATAGTGGATCATAAACATAAAATGAACAATAAAAATGAACAGTGAACATTACACTCACAGAAGATCCTAAAGAATGAAGACATTACAAATGTCATATTATATATATATATACAGTGTTGTAATGATGTACAAATGGTTCAAGTACAAAAGGGAAAATAAATAAGCATAAATATGGGTTGTGTTTACAATGGTGTTTGTTCTTCACTGGTTGACCTTTTCTTGTGGCAACAGGTCACAAATCTTGCTGCTGTGATGGCACACTGTGGTATTTCACCAAGTAGATATGGGAGTTCATCAAAATTGGATTTGTTTTTGAATTCTTTGTGGATCTGTGTAATCTGAGGGAAATATGTGTCTCTAATATGATCATACATTTGGCAGGAGGTTAGGAAGCTCAGTTTCCACCTAGTGTACACTTAGCCTGTCTTCTCTTGAGAGCCAGGTCTGCCTACGGCGGCCTTTCTCAATAGCAAGGCTATACTCACTGAGTCTGTACATAGTCAAAGCTTTCCTTAATTGTGGGTCAGTCACAGCGGCTAGGTATTCTGTCACTGTGTACTCTCTGTTTAGGTTTTTTGTTATTCCTGTCAAATGTTTTAAGTAATTATATTTTTGTTTTCTCATGATTTGGTTGAGTCTAATTGTGTTACCGTTCTGGGGCTCTGTGGGGTCTGTATGTGTTTGTGAACAGAGTCCCAGGACCAGCTTGCTTCTCCAGGTTCATCTCTCTGTAGGTGATGGCTTTGTTATGGAAAGTTTGGGAATCACTTCCTTTTAGGTGGTTGTAGAATTTAACGGCTCTTTTCTGGATTCCGATAAATAGTGGGTATCGGCCTAATTCTGCTCTGCATACATTATTTGGTGTTTTACGTTGTACACGGGGGATATTTTTGCAGACTTCTGTAGGCAGAGTCTCAATTTGGTATTTGTCCCATTTTGTGAAGTCTTGGTTGGTGAGCGGACCCCAGACCTCACTACCATAAAGGGCAATGGGTTCTATGACTGATTCAAGTATTTTTAGCCAAATCCTAATTGGTATGTTGAAATTTATGTTTCTTTTGATGGCATAGAAGGCCCTTCTTGCCTTATCTCTCAGCTTTGCGGAAGGTACCTGTGGCGCTGATGTTTAGGCCAAGGTCGATATCTCTCTGATCTGAAGACAGCAGTAGCCAGGCAGGTATTGTGGTTGTACACTGCTAGCTACATGTCTTTGAGCATTTCAAGGTCTGGGGAGAGAGGTGCTTTGAAGCTATTGATAGCATTTCTGAAGGAAAATAGAAATGTTGTCTGGCAGAAATAGCTGAAATCTGGAAACCAGAGAGACATTTCAGAACATCACGTACTGTACAATCACAGAGTATCGAGAGAGAGTGAGTGAGTGAGTGAATAAGAGAGAAAGAGAGAAAGAGAGAAATAGTATGTGAGAGAGAGTAAGAGAGAGTGTGAGAGTCAAAGAGTGTGCGAGAGAGAGAAAGCATGAGAGTCAGAGAGTGAGAGTGAGAGAGAGAGAGAGTGAGAGTCAGAGTGAGTGAGAAAGAGAGGGTGAGTGAGTTATCTGGCACAGCCAACTGTTATATGCCAACCCTGTAATCATAACAAACTAGAGGCAGACCTTCTGATTATTATGACCTTCCATCTGTCCGACCCACCCTGTTTCATAGTCTGCGTCCCAAAAGTACTGCACTATATAGTGAATAGATGCACACACAGTTTCCATAATTCATATTTTCATTTCTTTGACCCTCTTAGCTTGCCTTCAATGTAAATTGAAGTGTATTTTTTTTTTCCTGCACTACTTGCATTAGGTAAAAGACCTTGGTCAAGGGTAGAGAGGCAGGCTGGGAAGGCAGTACTCAGATGAAAGCTAGCCACAGCCACGCTAACAAAGAACACAGTCACATGGCTGGAGCCAGGAGTGCTCTCTCTCTCTTTTTCTCTCTCTGCTTGGTCTCAATCTCCTTCCATATCTCTTCATTCTCACACACATTCTGTCCTCTTTCTCTAAGACCCCCTCCCTCCTCTGTCCATCCCTCTCCATTCTCACCCACCTAGGCTAGCTCCACAGCAGACTATTAACGCTAGGCTAGCTCCACAGCAGACTATTAACGCTAGGCTAGCTCCACAGCAGACTATTAACGCTAGGCTAGCTACCCAGCAGACTATTACCGCTAGGCTAGCTCCACAGCAGACTATTACCGCTAGGCTAGCTCCACAGCAGACTATTAACGCTAGGCTAGCTCCACAGCAGACTATTAACACTAGGCTAGCTACACAGCAGACTATTAACGCTAGGCTAGCTCCATAGCAGACTATTAACGCTAGGCTAGCTCCATAGCAGACTATTAACGCTAGGCTAGCTCCACAGCAGACTATTAACACTAGGCTAGCTCCACAGCAGACTATTAACGCTAGGCTAGCTCCATAGCAGACTATTAACGCTAGGCTAGCTCCACAGCAGACTATTACGCTAGGCTAGCTTCACAGCAGACTATTAACGCTAGGCTAGCTTCACAGCAGACATTAATTACAGGTAGAGGCCATGTAGAGCCTCGTCAATAATTTAGTTCTGAGATAATAATCTGCTATGAGAGGAGAGAAGTGAAGAGAAGCAGAGGATAGGAGAGGAGAGGTGAGGAGAGGAGAGATGAGGGGAGGGGAGATGAGAGGTGAGGAGAGGACAGGAGAGATGAGAGGAGGGGAGGGGAGATGAGAGGAGGGGTGAGGAGAGGAAAGGAGAGATGAGAGGAGGGGAGAGGAGAAGATGGGTGAGGAGAGGACAGATGAGAGGAGGGGTGAGGAGAGGACAGGAGAGATGAGAGGAGGGGAGGGGAGATGAGAGGAGGGGTGAGGAGAGGACAGGAGAGATGAGAGGAAGGGAGATGAGAGGAGGGGTGAGGAGAGGACAGGAGAGATAAGAGGAAGGGAGATGAGAGGAGGGGTGAGGAGAGGACAGGAGAGATGAGAGGAGGGGAGAGGAGAAGAGGGGTGAGGAGAGGACAGGAGAGATGAGAGGAGGGGTGAGGAGAGATGAGAGGAGGGGAGAGGAGAAGAGGGGTGAGGAGAGGACAGGAGAGATGAGAGGAGGGGTGAGGAGAGGACAGGAGAGATGAGAGGAGGGGAGAGGAGAAGAGGGGTGAGGAGAGGACAGATGAGATGAGGGGTGAGGAGAGAGATAAGGAAGAGATGTTCAGCTACACATGACTTTAGTATGAACAACCAGCACACTGTATCACAGGGAGAAAGACCAACCAGAACACTGTATCACAGGGAGAAAGACCAACCAGAACACTGTATCACAGGGAGAAAGACCAACCAGCACACTGTATCACAGGGAGAAGGACCAACCAGAACACTGTATCACAGAGAGAAAGACCAACCAGAACACTGTATCACAGAGAGAAAGACCAACCAGCACACTGTATCACAGGGAGAAGGACCAACCAGAACACTGTATCACAGGGAGAAAGACCAACCAGAACACTGTATCACAGGGAGAAAGACCAACCAGCACACTGTATCACAGGGAGAAAGACCAACCAGCACACTGTATCACAGGGAGAAGGACCAACCAGAACACTGTATCACAGGGAGAAAGACCAACCAGAACACTGTATCACAGGGAGAAAGACCAACCAGCACACTGTATCACAGGGAAAAAGACCAACCAGAACACTGTATCACAGGGAGAAAGACCAACCAGAACACTGTATCACAGGGAGAAAGACCAACCAGAACACTGTATCACAGGGAGAAAGACCAACCAGAACACTGTATCAGAGGGAGAAAGACCAACCAGAACACTGTATCAGAGGGAGAAAGACCAACCAGAACACTGTATCACAGGGAGAAAGACCAACCAGAACACTGTATCACAGGGAGAAAGACCAACCAGAACACTGTATCACAGGGAGAAAGACCAACCAGAACACTGTATCACAGGGAGAAAGACCAACCAGAACACTGTATCACAGGGAGAAAGACCAACCAGAACACTGTATCACAGGGAGAAAGACCAACCAGCACACTGTATCAGAGGGAGAAAGACCAACCAGAACACTGTATCACAGGGAGAAAGACCAACCAGAACACTGTATCACAGGGAGAAAGACCAACCAGAACACTGTATCACAGGGAGAAAGACCAACCAGAACACTGTATCACAGGGAGAAAGACCAACCAGAACACTGTATCACAGGGAGAAAGACCAACCAGAACACTGTATCACAGGGAGAAGTTCCAACTAATACTGTCCCCTAATAGCTCAGGACCTGTATTCAGAGTAGGAGAGCTGATCTAGAATCAGTTCTTCCTTTGACATCATAAGGAATAAAAGGGAGGACCTGATCCTAGATCAGCACTCCTTCTCTGAGACGCTTTGTGAATACGGGCCCAGGTAGGTGACAGACAGGTTAGCTCTGAGCTCCCTGAGTTTCCTAAGCAGTCATAGCATCTCATTATACTGTGTGTTGACTTGACACTGAGCAATAAAACGTATTGAGAAAGTGGTTTTAAGCTGCTCACGAGCAGGCGTACTGTACTGGATCTACCGTAGGGCTTTGGCTGAGCTGAGCCCCCACTGTAAACAAGTCTGTATTTTGTTGGGATTTAACAGCAGGGGAACAGGGGCTTGGACCCATATCTCTCTCACTCACCCCTTCTCCCTCACATCTCACTCACTCCTTCTCTCTCGCATCTCTCTGTAACGGCCGTTAGTCGGTGGAGGAAGGTGAGGACCAAGGTGCAGCGTGGTAAATGTTCATGATTTTTAATAATAATCCAAACTGAACACTGAATAACAAAGAAACAACCAGAAACAGTTCTGTCTGGTGCAGACACACTGAAAACAACCACCCACAAAACACAATGGAAAACAGGCTACCTAAGTATGGTTCTCAATCAGGGACAACGATGGACAGCTGCCTCTGATTGAGAACCATACCAGGCCAAACACAGAAATAGAAAATCATACTAAAACTAACATAGACAACCCACCCAACTCACGCCCTGACCATACTAAAACAAAAGACAAAACACTCTCTCTTCCGTTCCCATTCCCCCTCTAAGTCCTGTATTCCTCTCCTTCTCTCTCTCTCTCCACTCTATCCCTCCCTCTCTCCCTCTCTCTCTCCCATTCTCCCTCTCTCCCTTTCACTGGTGTATTGACTGTATGTTTGTTTTTACTCCATGTGTAACTCTGTGTTGTTGTTTGTGTCGCACTGCTGTGCTTTATCTTGGCCAGGTCGCAGTTGTAAATGAGAACTTGTTCTCAACTAGCCTACCTAGTTAAATAAAGGTGTTCTCAACTGGCCTACCTGGTTAAATAAAGGTGTTCTCAACTGGCCTACCTGGTTAAATAAAGGTGTTCTCAACCTGCCTACCTGGTTAAATAAAGGTGTTCTCAACCTGCCTACCTGGTTAAATAAAGGTGTTCTCAACCTGCCTACCTGGTTAAATAAAGGTGAAATTAAATCAATTAAAAATCTCTCTCTTCCTGCTCCACTACAAGACCATGTTGCTGACCTAT
This sequence comes from Oncorhynchus mykiss, assembly GCF_057628025.1. Classification (NCBI taxonomy): domain Eukaryota; kingdom Metazoa; phylum Chordata; class Actinopteri; order Salmoniformes; family Salmonidae; genus Oncorhynchus; species Oncorhynchus mykiss. Next base: position 76,110,273 of record NC_143036.1, on the reverse strand, counting down.
GGAGCAGCAAGAGGAACTACCTTCAGGCTCTGATCAAACCCTACACTCCAACCTGAGTACTCTGTTCTGCCACCTCAGGTCTCTTGGTCCTCCCACCCCAACGGGAGGGCAGCTCCCGCTCAGCCCAGACCAACCTTTTCTCTGTCCTGGCACCCCAATAGTGGAACCAGCTTCCCCCTGAAGCTAGGACAGCAGAGTCCCTGCACATCTTCTGAAAACATGCAATACCTGTACTGACAGCCTGCCTTGATGCTACCCACGTTGAATACACAT
>NC_143036.1:76090000-76105000 GCF_057628025.1 Oncorhynchus mykiss | reverse complement strand
GGTACTGAATAGAAAAGCATTGGAATACTGATACCTCTTTACAGTAAGAACCTTCTAGAAAGAAAAGACCAACACAACAACCATATACATGCTCAGCTCACAGACCAACTACAACCCCTGAGAACAGATACACCTCTATTCACATGTAAAACACCAATATGCCAGTTACACCAACACAGTAAACCAACCAAATACATGTATAAGTCAATCCATATCTGATTAGAGAGAGAGAGAGACAGAGAGAGACAGAGAGAGAGAGACAGAGAGAGACAGAGAGAGAGAGAGAGACAGAGAGAGAGACAGAGAGAGAGAGAGACAGAGACAGAGAGAGAGACAGAGAGAGAGACAGAGAGAGAGACAGAGAGAGAGACAGAGAGAGACAGAGAGAGAGAGAGAGAGAGACAGAGAGAGAGACAGAGAGAGAGACAGAGAGAGAGACAGAGAGAGACAGAGAGAGAGACAGAGAGAGACAGAGAGAGAGACAGAGAGAGACAGAGAGAGAGACAGAGAGAGACAGAGAGAGAACAGAGAGAGAGACAGAGAGAGAGAGATAGAGAGAGACAGAGAGAGAGAGAGAGAGACAGAGAGAGACAGAGAGAGAGAGAGAGAGACAGAGAGAGAGACAGAGAGAGAGACAGAGAGAGACAGAGAGAGAGACAGAGAGAGAGACAGAGAGAGACAGAGAGAGAGACAGAGAGAGACAGAGAGAGAACAGAGAGAGAGACAGAGAGAGACAGAGAGAGACAGAGAGAGAGAGAGAGAGAGAGAGAGAGAATGTGGGGAGGAAAACTAAGGAGACAGCGGGTGGACTACAGATGTCAGGACTACAGATGTCAGGGCTACAGATGTCAGGGCTACAGATGTCAGGACTACAGATGTCAGGACTACATATGTCAGGGCTACAGATGTCAGGACTACAGATGTCAGGACTACAGATGTCAGGACTACAGATGTCAGGGCTACAGATGTCAGGGCTACAGATGTCAGGGCTACAGATGTCAGGGCTACAGATGTCAGGACTACAGATGTCAGGGCTACAGATGTCAGGACTACAGATGTCAGGGCTACAGATGTCAGGGCTACAGATGTCAGGGCTACAGATGTCAGGACTACAGATGTCAGGGCTACAGGGAAACATACCACACTTCAGGGTGGACTACAGATGTCAGGACTACAGATGTCAGGACTACAGATGTCAGGGCTACAGATGTCAGGGCTACAGATGTCAGACCTACAGATGTCAGGACTACAGATGTCAGGGCTACAGGGAAACATACCACACTTCAGGGTGGACTACAGATGTCAGGACTACAGATGTCAGGACTACAGATGTCAGGGCTACAGATGTCAGGACTACAGATGTCAGGACTACAGATGTCAGGGCTACAGATGTCAGGACTACAGATGTCAGGACTACAGATGTCAGGGCTACAGATGTCAGGACTACAGATGTCAGGACTACAGATGTCAGGACTACAGATGTCAGGGCTACAGATGTCAGGGCCACATAAGGGGGGGGGGGGGGGGTAATTCCAGTCCTCAGGGGCCTGATTGTTGTCACAGTTTTGCCCCAGCACCCAGCTAACACAGCTGACTCCAATAATCACCTATTCATGATCTTCAGTTTAGAACACAATGTGATTAATCAGCTGTGTTTGCTCGGGTTCAGGGGGGGGTGACACCAATCAGACTGGAGTTTCCCGCCCCCTGGTCTACATTCTTATTTTCTATTGGCCCTTTAGGTACTGGGACAAGCAGCAACTTCTTGTATAAGTCTGGAATTATCCCAGTGTTCAGTGACAGCTGGAACAGCTTCTGGTACGGTGATGCCAGCTGGTCTGCACATGCCTGAAGTGCCTCGCTGCTGACGCCGTCTGGACCATATGATGGACCTGGGTTGACACGTTAAAAGAATTGCTTGACGTCATTCACAGAGATCTGTATATCAACAGCTGGTATGCTGTCTATACTGTCCAAGGCCACTTTCTGCTGTGATGTGAAATCACACACGTCAAACCGACAATAGAAACTGTTCAAACCATTTGCAAAAGCAAAGGTCATTTGACGGTCATGCAATGTCTCTTTGGTTTGTAGCCTGTGATGGTTTGTAGCCTGTGATGGTTTGTAGCCCGTGATGGTTTGTGGCCTGTGATGGTTTGTAGCCCGTGATGGTTTGTAGCCTGTGATGGTTTGTTTCCTGTGATGGTTTGTAGCCTGTGATAGTTTGTAGCCTGTGATGGTTTGTGGTCTGTGATGGTTTGTAGCCTGTGATGGTTTGTGGCCTGTGATGGTTTGTGGCCTGTGATGGTTTGTGGCCTGTGATGGTTTGTGAACCTTGCCAGACTGTCCTACTGGCCTTGTTCTTGAAAAGGTTGTCTAATGTGTCTTGTTCTTGAAAAGGTTGTCTAATGTGTCTTTGTATGCTGACTTGCACTCCTCCATCTTGTTTTTGAGTTGCCTCTGAATACAATGTATATAGATTTTTTCATATTGTGTTATTGACTGTATGTTTGTTTACTCAGGTGTTGTTTTTGTCGCACTGCTTTGCTTTATCTTGGCCAGGTCTCAAATGAGTAAATTAGAACTTGTTCTCAACTGGCCCACCTGGTTAAATAAAGGTGAATTAATTTAAAGTTTGCTTTCCTCTTTACAGCAACCTGATTTTAACACTCTTTTCTGTTGGATGAGGAGCTGTTTTAAATCCCGATTTACCCATAAACCCACAGTTTATTATTGGACAAGATGTTGACTTTCTTCCAGACAGGCTTCACCTGGGATGTTTCCTTAACAGAGGACCAGACAGGCTTCACCTGAGATGTTTCCTTAACAGAGGACCAGACAGGCTTCACCTGGGATGTTTTTAACAGAGGACCAGACAGGCTTCACCTGGGATGTTTCCTTAACAGAGGACCAGACAGGCTTCACCTGGGATGTTTTTAACAGAGGACCAGACAGGCTTCACCTGGGATGTTTTTAACAGAGGACCAGACAGGCTTCACCTGGGATGTTTTTAACAGAGGTCCAGACAGGCTTCACCTGGGATGTTTTTAACAGAGGACCAGACAGGCTTCACCTGGGATGTTTCCTTAACAGAGGACCAGACAGGCTTCACCTGGGATGTTTTTAACAGAGGACCAGACAGGCTTCACCTGGGATGTTTTTAACAGAGGACCAGACAGGCTTCACCTGGGATGTTTTTAACAGAGGTCCAGACAGGCTTCACCTGGGATGTTTTTAACAGAGGACCAGACAGGCTTCACCTGGGATGTTACCTTAACAGAGGACCAGACAGGCTTCACCTGAGATGTTTCCTTAACAGAGGACCAGACAGGCTTCACCTGGGATGTTTCCATAACAGAGGACCAGACAGGCTTCACCTGGGATGTTACCATAACAGAGGACCAGACAGGCTTCACCTGGGATGTTTCCTTAACAGAGGACCAGACAGGCTTCACCTGAGATGTTTCCTTAACAGAGGACCAGACAGGCTTCACCTGGGATGTTACCATAACAGAGGACCAGACAGGCTTCACCTGGGATGTTACCATAACAGAGGACCAGACAGGCTTCACCTGGGATGTTACCATAACAGAGGACCAGACAGGCTTCACCTGGGATGTTACCATAACAGAGGACCAAACAGTCTTCACCTGAGATGTTACCATAACAGACGACCAGACAGGCTTCACCTGGGATGTTACCTTAACAGAGGACCAGACAGGCTTCACCTGGGATGTTACCATAACAGAGGACCAAACAGTCTTCACCTGAGATGTTACCATAACAGAGGACCAGACAGGCTTCACCTGGGATGTTACCATAACAGAGGACCAGACAGGCTTCACTTGGGATGTTACCATAACAGAGGACCAGACAGGCTTCTCCTGGGATGTTACCATAACAGACGACCAAACAGTCTTCACCTGGGATGTTACCATAACAGACGACCAAACAGTCTTCACCTGGGATGTTACCATAACAGAGGACCAAACAGTCTTCACCTGAGATGTTACCATAACAGAGGACCAGACAGGCTTCACTTGGGATGTTACCATAACAGAGGACCAGACAGGCTTCACCTGGGATGTTACCATAACAGAGGACCAGACAGTCTTCACCTGGGATGTTTTTAACAGAGGACCAGACAGGCTTCACCTGGGATGTTTCCTTAACAGAGGACCAGACAGGCTTCACCTGGGATGTTTCCTTAACAGAGGACCAGACAGGCTTCACCTGGGATGTTTTTAACAGAGGACCAGACAGGCTTCACCTGGGATGTTACCATAACAGACGACCAGACAGGCTTCACCTGGGATGTTACCATAACAGAGGACCAGACAGTCTTCACCTGGGATGTTACCATAACAGAGGACCAGACAGGCTTCACCTGAGATGTTACCATAACAGAGGACCAGACAGGCTTCACCTGAGATGTTACCATAACAGAGGACCAGACAGGCTTCACCTGAGATGTTACCATAACAGAGGACCAGACAGGCTTCACCTGGGATGTTTTTAACAGACGACCAGACAGGCTTCACCTGGGATGTTACCATAACAGAGGACCAAACAGTCTTCACCTGGGATGTTACCATAACAGAGGACCAGACAGGCTTCACCTGAGATGTTACCATAACAGAGGACCAAACAGGCTTCACCTGGGATGTTTTTAACAGAGGACCAGACAGGCTTCACCTGGGATGTTACCATAACAGAGGACCAAACAGTCTTCACCTGGGATGTTACCATAACAGAGGACCAAACAGTCTTCACCTGGGATGTTTTTAACAGAGGACCAAACAGTCTTCACCTGAGATGTTACCATAACAGAGGACCAAACAGGCTTCACCTGGGATGTTTTTAACAGAGGACCAGACAGGCTTCACCTGGGATGTTACCTTAACAGAGGTCCAGACAGGCTTCACCTGGGATGTTTTTAACAGAGGACCAGACAGGCTTCACCTGAGATGTTACCTTAACAGAGGTCCAGACAGGCTTCACCTGGGATGTTTTTAACAGAGGACCAGACAGGCTTCACCTGAGATGTTTTTAACAGAGGACCAGACAGGCTTCACCTGGGATGTTACCTTAACAGAGGTCCAGACAGGCTTCACCTGGGATGTTTTTAACAGAGGACCAGACAGGCTTCACCTGAGATGTTACCTTAACAGAGGTCCAGACAGGCTTCACCTGGGATGTTTTTAACAGAGGACCAGACAGGCTTCACCTGAGATGTTACCATAACAGACGACCAGACAGGCTTCACCTGGGATGTTACCTTAACAGAGGACCAGACAGGCTTCACCTGGGATGTTACCATAACAGAGGACCAAACAGTCTTCACCTGAGATGTTACCATAACAGAGGACCAGACAGGCTTCACCTGGGATGTTACCATAACAGAGGACCAGACAGGCTTCACTTGGGATGTTACCATAACAGAGGACCAGACAGGCTTCTCCTGGGATGTTACCATAACAGACGACCAAACAGTCTTCACCTGGGATGTTACCATAACAGACAACCAAACAGTCTTCACCTGGGATGTTACCATAACAGACAACCAAACAGTCTTCACCTGGGATGTTACCATAACAGAGGACCAAACAGTCTTCACCTGAGATGTTACCATAACAGAGGACCAGACAGGCTTCACTTGGGATGTTACCATAACAGAGGACCAGACAGGCTTCACCTGGGATGTTACCATAACAGAGGACCAGACAGTCTTCACCTGGGATGTTACCATAACAGAGGACCAAACAGTCTTCACCTGGGATGTTTTTAACAGAGGACCAGACAGGCTTCACCTGGGATGTTTCCTTAACAGAGGACCAGACAGGCTTCACCTGGGATGTTTCCTTAACAGAGGACCAGACAGGCTTCACCTGGGATGTTTTTAACAGAGGACCAGACAGGCTTCACCTGGGATGTTACCATAACAGACGACCAGACAGGCTTCACCTGGGATGTTACCATAACAGAGGACCAGACAGTCTTCACCTGGGATGTTACCATAACAGAGGACCAGACAGGCTTCACCTGAGATGTTACCATAACAGAGGACCAGACAGGCTTCACCTGGGATGTTTTTAACAGACGACCAGACAGGCTTCACCTGGGATGTTACCATAACAGAGGACCAAACAGTCTTCACCTGGGATGTTACCATAACAGAGGACCAAACAGTCTTCACCTGAGATGTTACCATAACAGAGGACCAAACAGGCTTCACCTGGGATGTTTTTAACAGAGGACCAGACAGGCTTCACCTGGGATGTTACCATAACAGAGGACCAAACAGTCTTCACCTGGGATGTTACCATAACAGAGGACCAAACAGTCTTCACCTGGGATGTTTTTAACAGAGGACCAGACAGGCTTCACCTGGGATGTTACCTTAACAGAGGTCCAGACAGGCTTCACCTGGGATGTTTTTAACAGAGGACCAGACAGGCTTCACCTGAGATGTTACCTTAACAGAGGTCCAGACAGGCTTCACCTGGGATGTTTTTAACAGAGGACCAGACAGGCTTCACCTGAGATGTTTTTAACAGAGGACCAGACAGGCTTCACCTGGGATGTTACCATAACAGAGGACCAGACAGGCTTCACCTGAGATGTTACCATAACAGAGGACCAAACAGGCTTCACCTGGGATGTTTTTAACAGAGGACCAGACAGGCTTCACCTGGGATGTTACCATAACAGAGGACCAAACAGTCTTCACCTGGGATGTTACCATAACAGAGGACCAAACAGTCTTCACCTGGGATGTTACCTTAACAGAGGTCCAGACAGGCTTCACCTGAGATGTTTTTAACAGAGGACCAGACAGGCTTCACCTGGGATGTTACCATAACAGAGGACCAGACAGGCTTCACCTGAGATGTTACCATAACAGAGGACCAAACAGGCTTCACCTGGGATGTTTTTAACAGAGGACCAGACAGGCTTCACCTGGGATGTTACCATAACAGAGGACCAAACAGTCTTCACCTGGGATGTTACCATAACAGAGGACCAAACAGTCTTCACCTGGGATGTTACCTTAACAGAGGTCCAGACAGGCTTCACCTGGGATGTTTTTAACAGAGGACCAGACAGGCTTCACCTGAGATGTTACCTTAACAGAGGTCCAGACAGGCTTCACCTGGGATGTTTTTAACAGAGGACCAGACAGGCTTCACCTGAGATGTTTTTAACAGAGGACCAGACAGGCTTCACCTGGGATGTTACCATAACAGACGACCAGACAGGCTTCATTTCAGGAGGACATGTAACATTTTGCTGATATGATGCTAAATGTTCAGATAGATTGCACATGTTAAAGTCTCCCAGGATCAGTCTTCCTGCTTCAGGTGACTATGTCTCAGCCTGGGATACAAGGTCATAAATCAAGACGGCAGCTGTTTTGGTGTCAGCGGAGGGGGGGGGGGGGGGGGGGGGCGATGTAAACAATAAATAGTTGGAGCTGATTTATTTCCCGTGACAGGTGGTATGGCTGTAGGTTCAGAGGTCAACGTCTTTAGTACAGACCTGGTGCTTAGTTATACCATGGGCCGAATTCCACAACCTTTTCTCTTACCAGAGTTGATGTTTCGGTCCATTTTAAAGATTGAGTAGCCATGCAGATCCACAACGGAGTCGGGATCCTGTTCCGTAAGCCAGGTCTCAGATAGACAGATCGAGGAGGATTGTCGGTACTCTGAGAGGTGTTGGTTACAAGCTCATCAGTCGTATTCCTTATGCTTTGTACATGGCCATGAATAATACATGGAAGAGGTGTTCTGGAGGACTGTTTTTTCATCCGATTCTGAATTCCTCCACTACTGCCACGATTCCTTGGTTTAGATGCCTTTACTGGACTCTACTGGACTCTTCTGGACTCTACTGGACTCTACTGGACTCTACGGGACTCTACTGGACTCTACTGGACTCTACGGGACTCTACGGGACTCTACTGGACTCTACTGGACTCTACGGGACTCTACTGGACTCTACGGGACTCTACTGGACTCTTCTGGACTCTACTGGACTCTACTGGACTCTACGGGACTCTACGGGACTCTACTGGACTCTACTGGACTGTACTGGACTCTACTGGACTCTACTGGACTCTACTGGATTCTACGGGACTCTACTGGACTCTACTGGACTCTACTGTGCTGTCTTGTGATCTTGTGAAACATGTAGATGTTGATGATTGGTTCAGATTTGGGTTGATTCGTACCAACCAAATGTGGTCTTGTTTTGGGCAGGGGGATAAATCACCATGAATACATCACACATCCATCATGATGTATTCCTGTATAGTACAGATCAGGGAGAAATTATGTCTTTCTGTTAACGTCATTGTGTTACGGTGTTAATACTCTTCAACAACCAAGCTAGATGGATATTTTTCTAACTCAAGGTGTCATGTCATAGCTGATTCTTTCTGCAGACACCTTTGAATCTTAATTCAGAATAGATATTTAAGCGATTTTGGACAACTTAAGTCACGTAAAAGATTTGACTGTAATTCTGTTATGAAACTTTACATCCTCACTGTTCTTCAAGTAAACAAGCAGGTAGGAAGTAGGAAGTAGGAAGTAATAAGTAGTAGGTAGGAAAGTAGGAAGTAGGTTATAGTAACTGGGGCAACAGATAGCCTAGTGGTTAGTTGTGTTTTTGTGACATCGTCTTTGTATATAGAGTTGGATGGTTTGTTAAAATTTGCAAACAATGTTTTTTTTGCTTGGCATCCATTTTAAGGTGCTCAGCACTAAGCATCATTCCCATCTCTAAGAGATAGGTTTGTAGCCTGTGAGAGGGAGGAAGAGAGAGAGAGAGGGAGAGGGAGAGAGAGAGGAACAAAGCTTTCTTCTCTGAGGAGTTTTAAACAATGTCTCTGACAAGCCTAAGCTTTGTTTGTTTTTCTGCATCTCAATAGCCCAGCTATAACTGACAGACAAGGTTTGCATCCCAAATGGAGCCGATTCCCTATATAGTACACTACTTTTGACCAGAGCGAAGTCCAAAGTAGTGCACTATATAATGATTAAGGTGCCATTTGGGACTCAAAGCTAGTTTATTTTCTGTTCGGTGTCAATGCATTCATGGGTCTGTCTTCTTCCTCCTCTGTTCCATTTAGACGCGTTCCACTTCCTGCCTGTCTGCTTGCCTGCCTCATTGACGGTTCAGGGGGAAATTATGCAGAGACCAAAAATATTCTGTCACTAGAGAGAAAATGAGAATTAAGAGTGAGAAGGAGAGGGATGTAATAGGAAGTGAGAGAGAGAGAGAGAGACACAGAGAGAGAGAGAGAGAGAGAGAGAGAGAGAGACAGAGAGTGAGAGAGAGAGACAGAGAGAGAGAGAGAGAGAGAGAGAGAGAGAGATAGAGGGAGAGAGAGAGAGAAAGAGAGACAGAGAGAAAGAGAGAGAGAGAGAGAGGGAGAGAGAGAAAGAGAGACAGAGAGAAAGAAAGAGAGAGAGAGAGAGAGAGAGAGAGAGAGAGAGAGAGGATGAGAGTGATGGGAAGGTAGAACATTTAAGTAACAGAAAGACATAATTCATTACTGACCCGAGATGGAACAGCAACCTTTGTCAGGACAACTAATTCTGAGTTGCCAACCAAACCTAACATTCCTGCAACCATTACTTCCACCTAAAGACAACTTTATGATACATTATCCAGACAGTTTCTAAGCAGACATGTCCCAAATGGCACCTATTCCCTAAATGGTGCACTACTTTTCACCTAAGCCCTATGGGTCCTGGTCAAAACTTGTGCACTAAATAGGTAATAAGGAGCCATTAGGGATTTGACTTAGCCTATCCTCCATCTTCTCAGGTCAACTCTGCCTCTGTGAACATGAAGGGCACCTTGAAAGCAGCCAGGCCCGTTTTACACTGCATACAGGGAGACACAGTCCCATTACCTACATCCTATCACCTTGCTGCAAATTACATTCTTCTTCTCCTTGACTTTGTCCCAAATGGCAACCTATTCCCTTTATAGTGCACTACTTTTGACCAGGGCACAAGGGGCTCTGGTGAAAAGAAGTGCACTATATAGGGAATAGTGTGCGATTTAGGATGTGAACCCAGATAATGTATTTGGGGCTCAAAGTAATTTCAAATAATTAATTGATTCATCACATTGTAATTCCAAGTCCAAGAATCGAATTAAGATGTTGGCTACCTACACAATTATTTCCCAAATAAAATAAAGGTTTATTTGGTCACATGTCCAGTTTAGCAGACGTTATAGCAGGTACAGTGAAATACTTATGTCACTAGCACCTTACAACGCAGTCAAATGTCCAAAAAAAAGTTCACAAATAATAAAACCAAAATATAAAAAATAAAGAAATGTCAGAACTAATCCCTTAGTCCGTCTGCCTACAACACTCAGGAGAAGTAAGTAAGGACCCATACCGCTGTTTCTAAAGGAATTAGGCACTTAAAACGCATGACTGTTGTAGTTGTAACAACGAGAACTGTAATTCCTTAGTCCCGTCTGCCTACAACACTCAGGAGAAGTAAGTAAGGACCCATACCGCTCTTTCTAAAGGAATTAGGCACTTAAAACGCATGACTGTTGTAGTTGTAACAACGAGGACTGTAATTCCTTAGTCCGTCTGCCTACAACACTCAGGAGAAGTAAGTAAGGACCCATACCGCTCTTTCTAAAGGAATTAGGCACTTAAAACGCATGACTGTTGTAGTTGTTACAACGAGGACTGTAATTCCACATGGCACCCTATTCCCTTCATAGTGCCCCTCTTTTTACCAAGACCCACACGGTTCTGGTCCAAAGTAGTGCACCACATAGGGAATATGGTGCCATATGGAATGGAGACAAAGTATTGAGCTTTCAGTTTGCCTGGACTCTCCGTCTGAAACCAGAAGGAGATTATCCCTGTGTTCATTCTGTGTGGTTTTTCAATCTGAGCGTCTTTAAGGTTTTTCCCCAATTAGTGCTTTAATCCATCAGTCCTTTCAGGCTGTGGTGTTTTTCTCCCTTTCTCTCTGTCTCCTACTTCCCCTCGCCACAGTGATAGATGGGACACCTCAAGAGGACCAACACTGATTGGTGATAAGCAGCTTTTATTTGGCCTCAGCTGCATTTGTAGAACACAGACCCAACATGGCTGCCTAGTGGCATCAAAACACACAGAGAACAGAGCAACTGTTGTTTATACCGTGTCATGTCCTGTTTGAGGATAAAAGGTACAACTCAAACAGCCGAAAGGACATGACAGATTATCACTTGTAGGATGTCACTGAGTAAGCATGAACCCACAGCAGACCGTGGGTTGTCTTGTCAGGGAATGACCACAATAACCACACCTCCAGCGGTATGAGAAGACAGAATAACCACACCTCCAGCGGTATGAGAAGACAGAATAACCACACCTCCAGAAGTGTGAGAAGACACAATAACCACACCTCCAGCGGTGTGAGAAGACACAATAACCACACCTCTAGAAGTGTGAGAAGACACAATAACCACACCTCCAGAAGTGTGAGAAGACACAATAACCACACCTCCAGAAGTGTGAGAAGACACAATAACCACACCTCCAGAAGTGTGAGAAGACACTATAACCACACCTCCAGCGGTATGAGAAGACAGAATAACCACACCTCCAGAAGTGTGAGAAGACAGAATAACCACACCTCCAGAAGTGTGAGAAGACACAATAACCACACCTCCAGCGGTGTGAGAAGACAGAATAACCACACCTCCAGCGGTGTGAGAAGACACAATAACCACACCTCCAGCGGTGTGAGAAGACACAATAACCACACCTCCAGCAGTGTGAGAAGACACAATAACCACACCTCCAGCGGTGTGAGAAGACACAATAACCACACTTCCAGCGGTGTGAGAAGACACAATAACCACACCTCCAGAAGTGTGAGAAGACACAATAACCACACCTCCAGTGGTGTGAGAAGACAGAATAACCACACCTCCAGAAGTGTGAGAAGACAGAATAACCACACCTCCAGCGGTGTGAGAAGACACAATAACCACACCTCCAGCGGTGTGAGAAGACACAATAACCACACCTCCAGAAGTGTGAGAAGACAGAATAACCACACCTCCAGCGGTGTGAGAAGACACAATAACCACACCTCCAGAAGTGTGAGAAGACAGAATAACCACACCTCCAGCAGTGTGAGAAGACACAATAACCACACCTCCAGTGGTGTGAGAAGACACAATAACCACACCTCCAGCAGTGTGAGAAGACACAAAAACCACACCTCCAGAAGTGTGAGAAGACAGAATAACCACACCTCCAGCGGTGTGAGAAGACACAATAACCACACCTCCAGAAGTGTGAGAAGACAGAAAAACCACACCTCCAGTGGTGTGAGAAGACAGAATAACCACACCTCCAGTGGTGTGAGAAGACAGAATAACCACACCTCCAGCGGTGTGAGAAGACAGAATAACCACACCTCCAGTGGTGTGAGAAGACAGAATAACCACACCTCCAGAAGTGTGAGAAGACAGAATAACCACACCTCCAGAAGTGTGAGAAGACACAATAACCACACCTCCAACGGTGTGAGAAGACAGAATAACCACACCTCCAGTGGTGTGAGAAGACACAATAACCACACCTCCAGTGGTGTGAGAAGACAGAATAACCACACCTCCAGCGGTGTGAGAAGACACAATAACCACACCTCCAGAAGTGTGAGAAGACACAATAACCACACCTCCAGCAGTGTGAGAAGACACAATAACCACACCTCCAGAAGTGTGAGAAGACACAATAACCACACCTCCAGTGGTGTGAGAAGACACAATAACCACACCTCCAGCAGTGTGAGAAGACACAATAACCACACCTCCAGTGGTGTGAGAAGACACAATAACCACACCTCTAGCGGTGTGAGAAGACAGAATAACCACACCTCCAGCGGTGTGAGAAGACACAATAACCACACCTCCAGAAGTGTGAGAAGACACAATAACCACACCTCCAGAAGTGTGAGAAGACAGAATAACCACACCTCCAGAAGTGTGAGAAGACACAATAACCACACCTCCAGAAGTGTGAGAAGACACAATAACCACACCTCCAGAAGTGTGAGAAGACAGAATAACCACACCTCCAGCGGTGTGAGAAGACACAATAACCACACCTCCAGAAGTGTGAGAAGACACAATAACCACACCTCCAGCGGTATGAGAAGACACAATAACCACACCTCCAGAAGTGTGAGAAGACACAATAACCACACCTCCAGAAGTGTGAGAAGACACAATAACCACACCTCCAGAAGTGTGAGAAGACACAATAACCACACCTCCAGAAGTGTGAGAAGACACAATAACCACACCTCCAGCGGTATGAGAAGACACAATAACCACACCTCCAGAAGTGTGAGAAGACACAATAACCACACCTCCAGAAGTGTGAGAAGACACAATAACCACACCTCCAGAAGTGTGAGAAGACACAATAACCACACCTCCAGAAGTGTGAGAAGACACAATAACCACACCTCCAGCGGTATGAGAAGACACAATAACCACACCTCCAGAAGTGTGAGAAGACACAATAACCACACCTCCAGAAGTGTGAGAAGACACAATAACCACACCTCCAGAAGTGTGAGAAGACACAATAACCACACCTCCAGAAGTGTGAGAAGACACAATAACCACACCTCCAGCGGTGTGAGAAGACACAATAACCACACCTCCAGAAGTGTGAGAAGACACAATAACCACACCTCCAGAAGTGTGAGAAGACACAATAACCACACCTCCAGAAGTGTGAGAAGACACAATAACCACACCTCCAGCGGTGTGAGAAGACAGAATAACCACACCTCCAGCAGTGTGAGAAGACAGATGTTACTGTACAACACCCGCTGATCACCATCAGTAGCCTAGAGCAGATCATAGGATAACGTTTCCACTGCTCATCAGTCTGTTGAACATGAACCGTTCACACAGCTGCTCTTTTGAGGAATGTTTAACTCTTGACATGTGGTTGTCCCACCTAACTACCTTAAGTTGAATGCAAGAACTGTAAGTCGTTCGGGACAAAAGGGTGTTTGCTAAATGACTCGAACGTAAGGCCAGAGAGACTAGAATGAATGCGTATCTGGTTTTATGTGACGAACACGATATGGTGTTTTAGTGAGTAAACAACCTTCCTGGAAGAACGTGAAATGGGAGGGGGGGTGGGGGGGGGGGCAGAAGCACAGCAAAGCCTCTGGTCACATGACCGTTGTTGATGTTGTGTTGTTGGCAGAACCTGACTGCAATTAGCAATGTTTCAACTCAGGGAATGATCCAGTCCGGGGTTCAAATAGTATGGAGAGAAAAAAAAGATTACCTAAAATACTTTATCTGGGCTTGATTGAGCTTTCCTGGTGCCAGGGAACCAATAGAGAAGTCCCAAAAGTACAAACCCCCACCCACCTGTCACTCCAAGCACACTGGAGCAAACAGATATATATATATATATATATATATAGAATAGTATTTGAACCCAGGCCTAGATTTATCTCTCTATCTTCTCCCCAGCCCCACACACATTGACTAGGGGGCCAGGGAAATAATGGCTGTCATATGGCCAGGGTGGCCAGGCTCCAGGGGTTGCATGACAGAGAATCAACTCCAAATCAGCTCACCCAACTGGGCATAGGGGTCAACACACACCATCCACTCAACACACGCAAGGATCTAAAACACATTCAACACATTTAGGGGCTCAGGAAAAATACATTATAATATTGCACACTGTATGTTGCCATTTTGGGACGTAGCCGCCTCTCTCTACGGCTACATACATCTACAGCCTTGTAACTAACGCACAGTCACACAGCCCCGTGACTAACGCACAGTCACACAGCCCCGTGACTAACGCACAGTCACACAGCCCCGTAACTAACGCACAGTCACACAGCCCCGTAACTAACGCACAGTCACACAGCCCCATAACTAACGCACAGTCACACAGCCCCATGACTAACG
>NC_143036.1:76065000-76085000 GCF_057628025.1 Oncorhynchus mykiss | reverse complement strand
AAGTAGTGTGATCAATACCAGCTGATGCTAAGCTAACGCAGCAATAACAATGTGTTATAGCTACATGCTACATGTACGCATCGACTTGTCTTGGCTTGTAATAATGGAGAAGATGAATCACACATAGCCTGAATAACACGCATGGCCCTCATCACAGCGACACGCATGGCCCTCATCACAGCGACACGCATGGCCCTCATCACAGTGACACGCATGGCCCTCATCACAGCGACACGCATGGCCCTCATCACAGTGACACGCATGGCCCTCATCACAGTGACACGCATGGCCCTCATCACAGTGACACGCATGGCCCTCATCACAGTGACACGCTTGGCCCTCATCACAGTGACACGCATGGCCCTCATCACACGCATGGCCCTCATCACACGCATGGCCCTCATCACACGCATGGCCCTCATCACACCCATGGCCCTCATCACACCCATGGCCCTCATCACACGCATGGCCCTCATCACACGCATGGCCCTCATCACACGCATGGCCCTCATCACACGCATGGCCCTCATCACACGCATGGCCCTCATCACAGTGACACGCATGGCCCTCATCACAGTGACACGCATGGCCCTCATCACACGCATGGCCCTCATCACACGCATGGCCCTCATCATACCCATGGCCCTCATCACACGCATGGCCCTCATCATACCCATGGCCCTCATCACACGCATGGCCCTCATCATACCCATGGCCCTCATCACACGCATGGCCCTCATCACACGCATGGCCCTCATCATACCCATGGCCCTCATCATACCCATGGCCCTCATTACACGCATGGCCCTCATCACAGCGACACGCATGGCCCTCATCACAGCGACACGCATGGCCCTCATCATACCCATGGCCCTCATCATACCCATGGCCCTCATCATACCCATGGCCCTCATCACACCCATGGCCCTCATCACACCCATGGCCCTCATCACACCCATGGCCCTCATCACACGCATGGCCCTCATCACAGCGACACGCATGGCCCTCATCATACCCATGGCCCTCATCACACCCATGGCCCTCATCACACGCATGGCCCTCATCACACCCATGGCCCTCATCACACCCATGGCCCTCATCATACCCATGGCCCTCATCACACCCATGGCCCTCATCACACGCATGGCCCTCATCACACCCATGGCCCTCATCACACGCATGGCCCTCATCACAGCGACACGCATGGCCCTCATCACACCCATGGCCCTCATCACACCCATGGCCCTCATCACACCCATGGCCCTCATCACACCCATGGCCCTCATCACACCCATGGCCCTCATCATACCCATGGCCCTCATCATACCCATGGCCCTCATCACACCCATGGCCCTCATCATACCCATGGCCCTCATCATACCCATGGCCCTCATCACACCCATGGCCCTCATCATACCCATGGCCCTCATCATACCCATGGCCCTCATCACAGCGACGCACACGCGCACACACACACGCACTGACAGACTCTTAAACAACAATGCAGTTTGGTACACACACACACACACACACACACACACACACACACATAGACACACACACACACACACACACACACACACACACACACACACACACACACACACACACACACACACACACACACACACACACACACACACACACACACACACACACACACACACACACACACTCATCACAACTGCTGCAACCAGACTGTTATTTTGATTGCTAAATACTACACAATCTAAAAACACTGCCCATGATGTATACTACACCTATCCCATACATAAGACTAATAAAACAACTTGGAACTTGACTCACATAAACAAACACACACACACGCACGCACGCACGCACACACACACACACACACACACACACACACACACACGCACGCGCACACACACACACACACACACACACACACACACACACACACACACACACACACACACACACACACACAGCTCATAAATAAAAGCATGCAGTGCAGCATGGAGGTAATTCAGAGGTGAAACGTGACTTTCGGTGTCAACATTAACAACAGAGACTCAGTAATTACCATCTAATATTGATTGAGGAAAATAGCCTGGAGCAAGAAACATTGTTATTCGCAGAACTAGAAGAGAGAGCTGGAAGGAAGAAGGGATGGAGAAATATGGAAGAAGGGATGGAGAAAGAGGGAAGAAGGGATGGAGAAAGAGGGAAGAAGGATGGAGAAAGAGGGAAGAAGGGATGAGAAAGAGGGAAGAATGGATGAAGAAAGAGGGAAGAAGGGATGGAGAAAGAGGGAAGAAGGGATGAGAAAGAGGGAAGAAGGGATGGAGAAAGAGGGAATAAGGAATGAAGAAAGAGGGAAGAAGGGATGGAGAAAGAGGGAAGAAGGTATGGAGAAAGAGGGAAGAAGGGATGAGAAAGAGGGATGAAGGGATGGAGAAAGAGGGAAGAAGGGATGGAGAAAGAGGGAAGAAGGGATGGAGAAAGAGGGAAGAAGGGATGGAGAAAGAGGGAAGAAGGGATGGAGAAAGAGGGAAGAAGGGATGGAGAAAGAGGGAAGACGGGATGGAGAAAGAGGGAAGAAGGATGAAAAACATAAGCTCTTTCTCTCCTTTAGGAAGAGAGGAGATGAAGACGTTGCTCATCAGGACATCTGGTACAAACTGTTCCTCTTTGTTGTGTAAAATAGATGTACTATAATCATATATTACAAATCATTATAAGGGACAGACAGAGACAGAGAGAGAGAGACAGAGAGACAGCGAAAGAGACAGAGAGAGAGAGAGAGAGAGAGAGAGAGAGAGAGAGAGACCAACCAAAAACATAGAGACCCGGAAAACCTGAGTCTAAGCCTTCACTATGGTGAATCACTAAAACAATACAGAAATACACTACGGAAAAAGAAGGAACAGCATGTCAGAAATCAGCTCAATGCAATTGAAGAATCCATAGACTCTAACCACTTCTGGGAAAATTGGAAAACACTAAACAAACAACAACACGAAGAATTATCTATCCAAAATGGAGATGTATGGGTAAACCACTTCTCCAATATTTTTGGATCTATAACAAAGAATAAAGAGCATAAACATATACATGATCAAATACAGATCTTAGAATCATCTATTAAAGACTACCAGAACCCACTGGATTCTCCAATTACTGCTATACAAACTGATGGAAAGTGGTGTTGGGGGTAAAACATACAACATTATAAAATCCATGTACACAAACAACAAGTGTGCGGTTAAAATTGGCAAAAAACACACACATTTCTTCACACAGGGTCGTGGGGTTAGACAGGGATGCAGCTTAAGCCCCACCCTCTTCAACATATATATCAACGAATTGGCGCGGGCACTAGAAAAGTCTGCAGCACCCGGCCTCCCCCTGCTAGAATCCGAAGTCAAATGTCTGCTGTTTGCCGATGATCTGGTGCTTCTGTCACCAACCAAGGAGGGCCTACAGCAGCACCTAGATCTTATGCACAGATTCTGTCAGACCTGGGCCCTGACAGTAAATCTCAATAAGACCAAAATAATGGTGTTCCAAAAAAGGTCCAGTCACCAGGACCACAAATACAAATTCCATCTAGACACTGTTGCCCTAGAGCACACAAAAAACTATACATACCTTGGCCTAAACATCAGCGCCACAGGTAACTTCCACAAAGCTGTGAACGATCTGAGAGACAAGGCAAGAAGGGCATTCTATGCCATCAAAAGAAACATAAATTTCAACATACCAATTAGGATTTGGCTAAAAATACTTGAATCAGTCATAGAACCCATTGCCCTTTATGGTTGTGAGGTCTGGGGTCCGCTCACCAACCAAGACTTCACAAAATGGGACAAACACCAAATTGAGACTCTGCACGCAGAATTCTGCAAAAATATCCTCCGTGTACAACGTAGAACACCAAATAATGCATGCAGAGCAGAATTAGGCCGATACCCACTAATTATCAAAATCCAGAAAAGAGCCGTTAAATTCTACAACCACCTAAAAGGAAGTGATTCACAAACCTTCCATAACAAAGCCATCACCTACAGAGAGATGAACCTGGAGAAGAGTCCCCTAAGCAAGCTGGTCCTGGGGCTCTGTTCAGAAACACAAACACACCCTACAGAGCCCCAGGACAGCAGCACAATTAGACCCAACCAAATCATGAGAAAACAAAAAGATAATTACTTAACACATTGGAAAGAATTAACAAAAAAACAGAGCAAACTAGAATGCTATTTGGCCCTAAACAGAGAGTACACAGTGGCACCTGACCACTGTGACTGACCCAAAATTAAGGAAAGCTTTGACTATGTACAGACTCAGTGAGCATAGCCTTGCTATTGAGAAAGGCCGCCGTAGGCAGACATGGCTCTCAAGAGAAGACAGGCTATGTGCTCACTGCCCACAAAATGAGGTGGAAACTGAGCTGCACTTCCTAACCTCCTGCCCAATGTATGACCATATTAGAGAGACATATTTCCCTCAGATTGCACAGATCCACAAAGAATTCGAAAACAAATCCAAATTTGAAAAACTCCCATATCTACTGGGTGAAATTCCACAGTGTGCATCACAGCAGCAAGATTTGTGACCTGTTGCCACGAGAAAAGGGCAACCAGTGAAGAACACACACCATTGTAAATACAACCCATATTTATGTTTATTTATTTTGTACTTTAACTATTTGCACATAATATGACATTTGAAATGTCTTTATTATTTTGGAGTGTAATGTTTTCTGTTCATGTGTTATTGTTAATTTCACTTTTGTTTACTATTTATTTCACTTGCTTTGGCAATGTTAACATATGTTTCCCATAACAATAAACCCCTTGAATTGAATTGAGAGAAATTGAGAGAGAGAGAGAGCCCTGCCTGTGCGAGAGAGAAGAGAGAGAGAGAGAACCCTGTCTGGGGGAGAGAGAAGAGAGAGAGAGAGAGAGGGATCCCTGCCTGGGGGAGAGAGAAGAGAGAGAGAGAGAGAGAGAGAGAGAGAACCCTGTCTGGGGGAGAGAGAAGAGAGAGAGAGAGAGAGAGAGGGATCCCTGCCTGGGGGAGAGAGAAGAGAGAGAGAGAGAGGATGAGGTGGAGGAGAGAAAGAAGATCAGATCAGTATTAGACAACATTCGTTTTTCCTTTAAGCTCTTCTCTGATCCTCTATGACTCTGTCCTTCCTCTTCTCTTATCTTCTCTGATCCTCTATGACTCTGTCCTTCCTCTTCTCTGATCTTCTCTGATCCTCTATGACTCTGTCCTTCCTCTTCTCTGATCTTCTCTGATCCTCTATGACTCTGTCCTTCCTCTTCTCTTATCTTCTCTGATCCTCTATGACTCTGTCCTTCCTCTTCTCTGATCTTCTCTGATTTTCTATGACTCTGTCCTTCCTCTTCTCTTATCTTCTCTGATTTTCTATGACTCTGTCCTTCCTCTTCTCTGATCTTCTCTGATTTTCTATGACTCTGTCCTTCCTCTTCTCTGATCTTCTCTGATTTTCTATGACTCTGTCCTTCCTCTTCTCTGATCTTCTCTGATTTTCTATGACTCTGTCCTTCCTCTTCTCTGATCTTCTCTGATCCTCTAGGACTCTGTCCTTCCTCTTCTCTGATCTTCTCTGATCCTCTATGACTCTGTCCTTCCTCTTCTCCGATCTTCTCTGATCCTCTATGACTCTGTCCTTCCTCTTCTCTGATCTTCTCTGATTTTCTATGACTCTGTCCTTCCTCTTCTCTTATCTTCTCTGATTTTCTATGACTCTGTCCTTCCTCTTCTCTTATCTTCTCTGATTTTCTATGACTCTGTCCTTCCTCTTCTCTTATCTTCTCTGATTTTCTATGACTCTGTTCTTCCTCTTCTCTTATCTTCTCTGATTTTCTATGACTCTGTCCTTCCTCTTCTCTTATCTTCTCTGATTTTCTATGACTCTGTTCTTCCTCTTCTCTGATCTTCTCTGATTTTCTATGACTCTGTTCTTCCTCTTCTCTTATCTTCTCTGATCCTCTATGACTCTGTCCTTCCTCTTCTCTGATCTTCTCTGATTTTCTATGACTCTGTCCTTCCTCTTCTCTTATCTTCTCTGATCCTCTATGACTCTGTTCTTCCTCTTCTCTGATCTTCTCTGATTTTCTATGACTCTGTTCTTCCTCTTCTCTTATCTTCTCTGATCCTCTATGACTCTGTCCTTCCTCTTCTCTGATCTTCTCTGATTTTCTATGACTCTGTCCTTCCTCTTCTCTGATCTTCTCTGATTTTCTTAGACTCTGTCCTTCCTTTTCTCTTTGTTTTCAGATCCTCTCCTCATCAACCTGGTCAAAATGAGGTAAAGTTCGGTTAAATGGAGTTCATCTTTCTGTTGTTGTTTTCCCCAAAAAGCAAGATGGCCTCTTAGTCAGAAAGACAGACAGGCGAACAGCGAGAGAGAGAGAGATAGAGAGTCAGACAGATGGACACAGAGAGAGAGAGAGAAAGGAACAAGACAGACGAGGAGGGATAGAGAGTCAGACAGATGGACACACACACACAGAGAGAGAGAGAGAGAGAGAGAGAGAGAGAGAGAGAGAGGAAGAGTCAGACAGATGGACACACACACAGAGAGAGAGAGAGGGAGAGAGAGAGAGAGAGAGAGGGAGAGTCATGCTGAATCATGCATGTAGAACATCTCACCCTCAGCCCAGCTCAGTTCAGTTCAGTTCAGCCCAGCTCAGCCCAGCTCAGTTCAGCCCAGCTCAGTTCAGCTCAGTTCAGCTCAGCTCAGTTCAGCCCAGCCCAGCCCAGCTCAGCCCAGCCCAGTTCAGCCCAGCCCAGTTCAGCCCAGCCCAGTTGAGTTCATTTCATACTGCGTACATTGCTAGCAAGCTAAGACAAGACACTAATCTGCCAAAACATTGGGAAACGGGCATGGGTCACATTTCAGCCATTCAACCCACCGCAAACCACCAGCCAACTGCCCTTCCCTCTCTCCCTGTCTCCCTGTCTCCCTCTCTCCCTCTCTCCCTGTCTCCCTGTCTTCCTCTCTCCCTGTCTCCCTGTCTTCCTCTCTCCCTGTCTTCCTCTCTCCCTCTCTCCCTGTCTCCCTGTCTTCCTCTCTCCCTGTCTCCCTCTCTACCTGTCTTCCTCTCTCCCTCTCTCCCTGTCTCCCTGTCTTCCTCTCTCCCTGTCTTCCTCTCTCCCTGTCTTCCTCTCTCCGTCTCCCTCTCTCCCTGTCTTCCTCTCTCCCTGTCTTCCTCTCTCCTTGTCAACCTCTCTCCCTGTCTCCCTCTCTCCCTGTCTTCCTCTCTCCCTGTCTCCCTCTCTCCCTGTCTCCCTCTCTCCCTGCCTCCCTCTCTCCCTGTCTCCCTGTCTTCCTCTCTCCCTCTCTCCCTGTCTTCCTTTTGCTATTTCATCCCAGAAATATCTCTCATGCCTGGTGCCTTTCTGTCTCTCTTCCTCCATCTCTCTCTCTCTCTCTCTCTCTGTATGTGTGTCTCTCTTCCTCCATCTCTCTCTCTCTCTCTCTATATATATATATATCTCTATATATATATAATCCTCCCTCATCTCTCTCTGGGTCTGTGGATGATATATTTGACCATCGACCATTGACATGACAACAGACAGACAGACAATGTCACTGTCTTGCTTCACACGGTGTTTGAGTGACTTCAGAGAAGTGCACACACAGAGACACACACACACACACACACACACACTGTAAGGGATTTCCTCCTCTTCTTCCGAAGAGGAGAGGCGAGAAGGGTCGGAGGACCAATATGCGGCGTGGTAAGTGTCCATGGTTCTTTTAATAAGAAATACTCAACATGAACACGACTGAAATACAAAAACAATAAATGTGGAACGAAACCCAAAACAGTACCGTGTGGTGAAAAACACAGACACGGAAACAAACACCCACAAACACACAGTGAAACCCAGGCTACCTAAGTATGATTCTCAATCAGAGACAACTAATGACACCTGCCTCTGATTGAGAACCATACTAGGCCGAAACATAGAAATACCCAAATCACAGAAAAACAAACATAGACTGCCCACCCCAACTCACGCCCTGACCATACTAAATAAAGACAAAACAAAGGAAATAAAGGTCAGAACGTGACACACACACACACACACACACACACACACACACACACACACACACACACACACACTTGCTTTACATGCAGGGAGAACAGATCAGAACAGACAAGAACTGAGGACAAAGAACACAGGATTGACCACAAAACTATATTGACCCAGAGATGAAGACAGGCAGTTGCCTGTGGTATATATACGTATATGTGTGTTTGTGTGTATTTATGTGTGTGTGTGACAGCCTGTTACAATCACAGCAGGATCTTGTTGTTTAA
The DNA here is from genome assembly GCF_057628025.1 of Oncorhynchus mykiss. Lineage (NCBI taxonomy): Eukaryota > Metazoa > Chordata > Actinopteri > Salmoniformes > Salmonidae > Oncorhynchus > Oncorhynchus mykiss. Next base: position 76,076,667 of record NC_143036.1, on the reverse strand, counting down.
ACTAAGATCTGAAACAGATCTGATCTGAAGAGTTTGGGCTGCACTCCAGAATGTGTGTTCTAGAATACCTCCAGTATACACAGTAAGAGTGTCTAGAATACCTCCAGTATACACAGTAAGAGTGTCTAGAATACCTCCAGTATACACAGTAAGAGTGTCTAGAATACCTCCAGGATACATAGTAAGAGTGTCTAGAATACCTCCAGTATACATAGTAAGAGTGTCTAGAATACCTCCAGTATACATAGTAAGAGTGTCTAGAATACCTCCAGTATACACAGTAAGAGTGTCTAGAATACCTCCAGTATACACAGTAAGAGTGTCTAGAATACCTCCAGTATACACAGTAAGAGTGTCTAGAAGACCTCCAGTATACACAGTAAGAGTGTCTAGAATACCTCCAGTATACACAGTAAGAGTGTCTAGAATACCTCCAGTACACACAGTAAGAGTGTCTAGAATACCTCCAGTATACACAGTAAGAGTGTCTAGAATACCTCCAGTACACACAGTAAGAGTGTCTAGAATACCTCCAGTATACACAGTAAGAGTGTCTAGAATACCTCCAGTATACATAGTAAGAGTGTCTAGAATACCTCCAGTATACACAGTAAGAGTGTCTAGAATACCTCCAGTATACACAGTAAGAGTGTCTAGAATACCTCCAGTATACACAGTAAGAGTGTCTAGAATACCTCCAGTATACACAGTAAGAGTGTCTAGAATACCTCCAGTATACACAGTAAGAGTGTCTAGAATACCTCCAGTACACACAGTAAGAGTGTCTAGAATACCTCCAGTATACACAGTAAGAGTGTCTAGAAGACCTCCAGTATACACAGTAAGAGTGTCTAGAATACCTCCAGTATACACAGTAAGAGTGTCTAGAATACCTCCAGTACACACAGTAAGAGTGTCTAGAATACCTCCAGTATACACAGTAAGAGTGTCTAGAATACCTCCAGTATACACAGTAAGAGTGTCTAGAATACCTCCAGTATACACAGTAAGAGTGTCTAGAATACCTCCAGTACACACAGTAAGAGTGTCTAGAATACCTCCAGTATACACAGTAAGAGTGTCTAGAATACCTCCAGTATACCCAGTAAGAGTGTCTAGAATACCTCCAGTATACACAGTAAGAGTGTCTAGAATACCTCCAGTATACCCAGTAAGAGTGTCTAGAATACCTCCAGTATACACAGTAAGAGTGTTTTCCTCCTGTAACCAAATATTACAACATTCTAGAATACAGCATTCTAGAGTAAAATACAGAATATGAAGTCTTATCTAGAATGTAAACTGGAACAACTATCTTCACTAACAGTTGCTATAAATCCAACCACTTAGAGATTGGATTAGTTTAGAAACAATATCAAAAACAAATGTACATGGAAAAACACAGATATTGTAACAAACCATTTTTTTTAAAAATCTACCTGTACCAGAGCATACTGGGAAATATGGCAATGAAGCCCCTCCCATATCTGTGGATAACTCCATAGATTTAACTCCCCGTATCTGGTTACTCTAAACGGAGTTAAAAGTACTCCGTCCCAATCATCTCCAGGTATCAACGCCAACTCCAGGGAACGTATCTCTCTCGAAGGTTAAGATAACTCCCAATAGAGTCAATTTAACCCCCAAAAATATAACACTGATTTCAACTATCCTTGAATTACTGTGTAGAAAGACCAGGGGTATTTTAACCCTATAATCATCCGACTCAGACCAAGGAGCGCTCCCTGGGACCGGAAAACTAGTGATCCATCCCAGGGACCAGTGGCGGTCCGCGGAACAGAGGTTGAATCCTCCTCCTAAAACACTTTCACTCCAGCTACAAGTGAAAAGGTGACAAACTGCAAACACTGTAGGACACCTTTTCCCCACTCCTTTCATCTCCTCCCCTCCCACCTCCTCCACCTCTCAGCTCCTCCCCTCCCACCTCCTCCACCTCTCAGCTCCTCCCCTCCCACCTCCTCCACCTCTCAGCTCCTCCCCTCCCACCTCCTCCACCTCTCAGCTCCTCCCCTCCCACCTCCTCCACCTCTCAGCTCCTCCCCTCCCACCTCCTCCACCTCTCAGCTCCTCCCCTCCCACCTCCTCCCCTCCCACCTCCTCCACCTCTCAGCTCCTCCCCTCCCACCTCCTCCCCTCCCACCTCCTACACCTCTCAGCTCCTCCCCTCCCACCTCCTCCACCTCTCAGCTCCTCCCCTCCCACCTCCTCCCCTCCCACCTCCTCCACCTCTCATCTCCTCCCAGAGAACCAGCTGAGCTGGAGTTAAGAGGTTGAGGTGTGTGTGTGTGTGTGCGTGTGTGTGTGTGTACAGATTCAAACGGTCGAGGTTCAATCAGAAGTCCAGTATTGATAGTTAACGTTGTGGTCAGGTACGTATGGAGCAGAGCGTGGTGTTCATGTAGGATGCAGCTGTAGAGACCAGGCCTTCAGAGGTCTGTGTTAATCACCGCTCTGTGAGGCTCAGTTACCAGCCTCCATCCTCGTCCCACTGACACACAACCTACCAAGGGTGCGATGACACACTATTCCATTAAGTACACTATAGTACTACAGGGCTCTGGTGAAAGATAGTGCACTATAAAGGGTTTGGCTCACCCTCCTCCTGGAGAGTTGTGGATCTAACCTGATTCACCTCCTGTAGAGTTATGGATCTAACCTGAATCTCCTCCTGTAGAGTTATGGGTCTAACCTGATACTCCTCCTGGAGAGTTGTGGGTCTAACCTGATTTTCCTCCTGTAGAGTTATGGGTCTAACCTGATTCTCCTCCTGTAGAGTTATGGGTCTAACCTGATTCTTCTCCTCCTGTAGAGTTGTGGGTCTAACCTGATACTCATTCTGTAGAGTTATGGATTTAACCTGATTCTCCTCCTGTAGAGTTGTGGATCTAACCTGATTCTCCTCCTGTAGAGTTATGGGTCTAACATGATTCTCCTCCTGTAGAGTTGTGGGTCTAACCTGATTCTCCTCCTGTAGAGTTATGGGTCCAACCTGATTCTCCTCCTGTAGAGTTATGGGTCTTGCCTGATTCTCCTACTGTAGAGTTATGGGTCTAACCTGAATCTCCTCCTGTAGAGCTATGGGTCTAACCTAATTTACCTCCTGTAGAGTTATGGGTCTAACCTGATTCTCCTCCTGTAGAGTTATGGATCTAACCTGATTCTCCTCCTGTAGAGTTATGGGTCTAACCTGAAATACCTCCTGTAGAGTTGTGGGTCTAACCTGATTCTCCTCCTGTAGAGTTATGGGTCTAACCTGATTCTCCTCCTGTAGAGTTGTGGGTCTAACCTGATTCTCCTCCTCTAGAGTTATGGGTCTAACCTGATATACCTTCTGTAGAGTTATGGGTCTAACCTGATATACCTCCTGTAGAGTTATGGGTCTAACATGATTATCCTCCTGGAGAGTAATGGGTCTAACCTGATTCTCCTCCTGTAGAGTTATGGGTCTAACCTGATTTTCCTCCTGTAGAGTTATGGGTATGCATGCATTGGCTCTAACCTGATTCTACTAATGAATCTCCAGAGGAGCCGTTGAGGGTTAGCCTGGACATCCCTTCTTATGCCCCTTGGTCCACATCTCCCTAACCTGAGCGCCCATCTCTGCACCCCTCACCGCCCCTCTCCACCCCGCTCCTCACCACAAAGGGCATCAATTACCCCTGATTAAATCCCGAAAAGGACAAACAATAAATGACTAATGCATTACCAATGCTAAATTAAAATATAAGTCAGTTCACGGCACATTAATTATGGAAATTGTGAGAGCCGTTAATTCCTCCCATGTTAACAGGACTGGTGCCACAGAGGTGGTCGGGCAGAGACCTAGAATGTGTGTGTGTGTGTGATTGGTTGGGTAGTTTCCATGCAGCAACAACTCAAGTCAGTCAGAGGAACAACACAAACAGGACTGAACAGCTAGCATGTCCTTTAGACAAGTCAGGTCCCCCACACTGACGGAACCAACGTCCTACAAATATAACCCGGACAAACATAGTGATACCCCTGGTCAAACGTAGTGCACTATGTCGGGAATAGGGCTCTGGTTAAAAGTAGTGTACTATATAGGGAATAGGGCTCTGGTTAAAAGTAGTGTACTATATAGGGAATAGGGCTCTGGTTAAAAGTAGTGCACTATATAGGGAATAGGGCTCTGGTTAAAAGTAGTGCACTATATAGGGAATAGGGCTCTGGTTAAAAGTAGTGCACTATATAGGGAATAGGGCTCTGGTCTAAAGTAGTGCACTATATAGGGAATAGGGCTCTGGTCTAAAGTAGTGCACTATATAGGGAATAGGGCTCTGGTCTAAAGTAGTGCACTATATAGGGAATAGGGCTCTGGTCTAAAGTAGTGCACTATATAGGGAATAGGGCTCTGGTCTAAAGTAGTGCACTATATAGCGAATAGGGCTCTGGTCTAAAGTAGTGCACTATATAGGGAATAGGGCTCTGGTCTAAAGTAGTGCACTATATAGGGAATAGGGCTCTGGTCTAAAGTAGTGCACTATATAGGGAATAGGGCTCTGGTCTATAGTAGTGCACTATATAGGGAATAGGGTGCCATCTGGGACGGAGCCCCAGGGTTATGTAAGAGCACGTGGGCACCGGGCAGCGGTGTGAGTAAGGGTTGTGAACGGGTGGCGAGAGTGTGTCTGTGAGCTGAAGGGGTCTGGCTGGCAACACGGCACTGCTGGCCAATAACGCTTTGATCAGCCTACTGGCTGGCTGACAGCCGACTGCTTGATGAATTAAACATGGAGAGAGAGAGAGAGAGAGAGAGAGAGAGAGAGAGAGAGAGAGAGAGAGAGAGAGGGAGGGAGAGAGAGAGAGACAGAGAGAGAGAGAGAGAGAGAGGGAGAGAGAGAGAGAGGGAGGGAGAGAGAGGGAGGGAGAGAGAGAGAGACAGAGAGGGAGAGAGAGAGAGAGAGAGAGAGAGAGAGAGAGAGAGAGAGAGAGGGAGAGAGAGAGAGAGGGAGAGGGAGAGAGAGAGAGGGAGAGAGAGAGAGAGAGAGGGAGGGAGAGAGAGAGAGACAGAGAGGGAGAGAGAGAGAGAGAGAGAGAGAGAGAGGGAGAGAGAGAGAGAGGGAGGGAGAGAGAGAGAGACAGAGAGGGAGAGAGAGAGAGAGAGAGAGAGAGAGAGAGGGAGCGAGACAGAGAGAGAGAGAGAAACAGAGAGAGAGAGAGAGGGAGAGAGAGACAGAGAGAGAGAGAGAGAGAGAGAGAGAGAGAGAAGGGGGGGAAGGGTGAGAGGTGAGCTGTAAATTAGGGTGAGCCAGGCAGGCCAGCCCTTGCCAAACACAGACAGAGAGAGAGAGGAGCACCTTGAGACAGAGAGACTAGAGAATTAGAGGCAGTGATTGAGTTGGGGGAACGACAGAGGAGCTTCCTCATGTCCAATACCAATCAGACAGAACAGCAGAACGGCTTTGGAAAGGTCAGACTAGCCGGTGATACCATCTCCTCTGTATTCTTCTCTAAGGGTCACCCTCTGTAGCTTCACACAGAGTTTGGAAGGACCCACTGCACCCAATCAGAACCCTGCTGATATACTCAACATAAAACCAGACTTATTTAGCTTGTCTTTTTTAAACCAGGTGTCCCTACTCCTGGTGAACAGGCAGCACCCAGCAACGTCTCTGCAGATCTCCTGAAAAGACCACTGGTAACAGAAGAGCACATCACTGATGTGACGGTCAGCTGTTGGTTCACACAAACCCGCCCCTGCAATGTCTCCTAACCCATGTCTCCTAACCCATGTCTCCTAACCCATGTCTCCTAACCCATGTCTCCTAACCCATGTCTCCTAACCCATCCACAACCTCCTGACTGTATGTGATATAGTGACAATCTGAGGGCCGCCCCCGACCCGCTAATATAGAACATGTGCTGCAGGATACAGTCAGAGACAGTGGAGTGATGTTTTGACTGGGGGGCTACAGGCTACAGTCAGAGACAGTGGAGTGATGTTTTGACTGGGGGGCTACAGGCTACAGTCAGAGACAGTGGAGTGATGTGTTGACTGGTGGGTGCAGGCTACAGTCAGAGCCAGTGGAGTGATGTGTTGACTGGGGGGTGCAGGCTACAGTCAGAGATGGTGGAGTGATTTGTTGACTGGGTGGGTGCAGGCTACAGTCAGAGACAGTGGAGTGATGTTTGACTGGGGGGGGGTACAGGCTACAGTCAAAGACAGTGGAGTGATGTTTGACTGGGGGGGGTACAGGCTACAGTCAGAGACAGTGGAGTGATGTTCTGACTGGGGGGCTACAGGCTACAGTCAGAGACGGTGGAGTGATGTTCTGACTGAGGGGTACAGGCTACAGTCAGAGACAGTGGAGTGATGTTTTGACAGGGGGGCTACAGGCTACAGGCTACAGTCAGAGACAGTGGAGTGATGTTTTGACTGGGGGGCTACAGGCTACAGTCAGAGACGGTGGAGTGATGTTCTGACTGGGGGTCGCAGGATTTTTGTTGTTGTCTGATTTAGAGAAGTTACTGCTCATCATTTCTGACATTTGGTAGGCTGTTTGTTAGTCAACTTGTCTGTAATTAGATACATGCAGCTTCTCCTCTTTCATTACAGGTTACGACGCTAGAGGGCTAAATAAACCCTTGGATCACTAGAATCATGTGAAAAGTTGATCTAATTCTTCAGTCTATCTAGTTGCCGTGATACAGTTCTCTCTCTCTCATCTCTGCTTCTTTAGTGAAGCAGATAAGTTTAGGGACCGGGGAGAAAATGCAATAACTAATACAAAACGGGAAAAAGATTTTCTGTGCAAAATTGTCCAAATGAAATCAGTTTGACCGGTTGTAAGCCAATAGGAAGCTGTGGAAAACGACCCAACATGTTTCTGATCACATTTCAATTTCAGCTTGGACGGATATTTTATCTGGTTGAAACACTATCAGCTTTTATGACGCTGATAGAGATAGATGCTGTGCGTGGAGGTGATAACTGAGCATTGCGTTCTCTCAAAACGCTGAAAGAAAGAAAACATATTTCTCTAGTCTTGTTCCCATGTAAACCTTGCGCCTTCATGTGGTGTTTCATTTAAACTGTAAGAAATATTTCATTCCACAGGAGTGAATATGAAGGCGACGCGAGAGGTTATAGACCTGCAGCCAGTGTCCAGATGTTCCATTCATCCCGAGAGGTTATAGACCTACAGCCAGTGTCCAGATGTTCCATTCATCCCGAGAGGTTATAGACCTGCAGCCAGTGTCCAGATGTTCCATTCATCCCGAGAGGTTATAGACCTACAGCCAGTGTCCAGATGTTCCATTCATCCCGAGAGGTTATAGACCTTCAGCCAGTGTCCAGATGTTCCATTCATCCCGAGAGGTTATAGACCTGCAGCCAGTGTCCAGATGTTCCATTCATCCCGAGAGGTTATAGACCTTCAGCCAGTGTCCAGATGTTCCATTCATCCCGAGAGGTTATAGACCTACAGCCAGTGTCCAGATGTTCCATTCATCCCGAGAGGTTATAGATCTGCAGCCAGTGTCCAGATGTTCCATTCATCCCGAGAGGTTATAGACCTGCAGCCAGTGTCCAGATGTTCCATTCATCCCGAGAGGTTATAGACCTGCAGCCAGTGTCCAGATGTTCCATTCATCCCGAGAGGTTATAGACCTGCAGCCAGTGTCCAGATGTTCCATTCATCACCTCTGAACAGCAGGCTGCAGCTCCCCTGACGTCCCATAGGCCTATTTCAAGTTGTGACTGTCGAATGTCATTAGTGCCTCACAATCACACGTCATCTTTCCCAAACATGACTTTTCCCTTCTCTTTATCTTCAACTCTCCATTTCACAACCTTTCTCTCATTGTAGTAAACTCAGACATTGTCCTTTTCTGCCTCCGTGGATCGACTTGACCTTTTACACCCAAAAGCATTTGGCGATTGGCTTGTAGACTGTTTGTTGCATGTGCAGTTACAACCTGAAGCTCAGGCTGATCCACTAACGCCACTTAGACAAAAACTAATGAAAGAAAAACCTCAATGTTGCCTACAGATATAAATTGCACGAGAATTTTACATGTATAGATGTTTTTGAGGCATTGTTTTGTCGTTATTCAACATGCCAGACACCCTTCGTCCACACCAGTTATTTCATGACCCCAAACACGCTCCGCTCCTCTTGGAGCTCTCGTTTCCGAGCTCAGCTCTCTTCCCCTCTCCTCTCCGAGCTCAGCTCTCTTCCCCTCTCCTCTCCGAGCTCAGCTCACTTCCCCTCTCCTCTCCGAGCTCAGCTCTCTTCCCCTCTCCTCTTGGAGCTCAGCTCTCTTCCCCTCTCCTCTTGGAGCTCAGCTCTCTTCCCCTCTCCTCTTGGAGCTCAGCTCTCTTCCCCTCTCCTCTTGGAGCTCTCGTTTCCGAGGTCAGCTCTCTTCCCCTCTCCTCTCCGAGCTCAGCTCTCTTCCCCTCTCCTCTTGGAGCTCAGCTCTCTTCCCCTCTCCTCTTGGAGCTCAGCTCTCTTCCCCTCTCCTCTTGGAGCTCTCCTCTCCGAGCTCAGCTCTCTTCCCCTCTCCTCTTGGAGCTCTCGTTTCCGAGCTCAGCTCTCTTCCCCTCTCCTCTCCGAGCTCAGCTCTCTTCCCCTCTCCTCTTGGAGCTCAGCTCTCTTCCCCTCTCCTCTTGGAGCTCTCCTCTCCGAGCTTAGCTCTCCACTCTCTGCTCAGCTCTCGGCCAAGCCTCTCAAAAAGCCTGGCCCAGATAGACATGATGCTCTCCTGTCCTCTCAGAGCTAACACACATACGCCAAGCCTGGCCTACATAGATACATGATGACTTTAGAGACACACATATACACAATTCCTCTCCCGTCCTGTAGAACCAGCTTTAACCAGCTTTAACCTATTCTCTTTCAAAAAATCATTGAACACATTATTACACTTCCACAATGAAGAAGCGGAAAAGATATTTACTCTCCAGATCAGGATTGTGTGTTACACCTACTGCCGTTAATGGCATTCCTTCCTTGTCCTTGTCCTTGCAGCCGATGTGGATTACACACACACACACACACACACACACACACACACACACACACACACACACACACACACACACACACACACACACACACACACACACACACACACACACACACACACACACACACACACACACACACACACACACACACACACACACACACACACACACACACACACCACTCAGTCACTTTGTACATTCTCACCTTTTCACACAAGCCATTACCTAGCCGTTCACAGCAGCTAGTTTACCCAGAGGACGTGAGGTGGCCTAGTTTCTGCTACTCAAGCAGTACAACACCTCACATGTTCTACTGTTTGACTACCGGCACCTGTAGAATAGCAGCTTTAAGATAAAGAGTTACGGAAACTAAATATAAACAGTACCAGTAGCCCACAACGATGACCAGCACCTATTTCAGTGTCCCTGTTCAGTCCTCAGTTCCCTGGGTAAAGGAGGAAAAGCCCCTTGATTTGGGAGTCTGGTCTGTTTGACATAAGGTGGATTGAGGAATGAGGTGAAAGAGTAAGAGGCCATCTTGCTTTTTGGGGAAAACAACAACAAAAAGATGAACTCCATTTAACCGAACTTTACCTCACTTTGACCAGGTTGATGAGGAGAGGATCTGAAAACAAAGAGAAGAGGAAGGACAGAGTCTAAGAAGATCAGAGAAGAGGAAGGACAGAGTCATAGAGGATCAGAGAAGAGGAAGGACAGAGTCATAGAGGATCAGAGAAGAGGAAGGACAGAGTCATAGAGGATCAGAGAAGAGGAAGGACAGAGTCATAGAGGATCAGAGAAGAGGAAGGACAGAGTCATAGAGGATCAGAGAAGAGGAAGGACAGAGTCATAGAGGATCAGAGAAGAGGAAGGACAGAGTCTAAGAAGATCAGAGAAGATCAGAGAAGAGGAAGGACAGAGTCATAGAGGATCAGAGAAGATCAGAGAAGAGGAAGGACAGAGTCATAGAAAATCAGAGAAGATCAGAGAAGAGGAAGGACAGAGTCTAAGAAGATCAGAGAAGATCAGAGAAGAGGTAGGACAGAGTCACAGAAAATCAGAGAAGATCAGAGAAGAGGTAGGACAGAGTCACAGAAAATCAGAGAAGATCAGAGAAGAGGAAGGACAGAGTCATAGAGGATCAGAGAAGATCAGAGAAGAGGAAGGACAGAGTCATAGAAAATCAGAGAAGATCAGAGAAGAGGAAGGACAGAGTCATAGAAAATCAGAGAAGATCAGAGAAGAGGAAGGACAGAGTCATAGAAAATCAGAGAAGATCAGAGAAGAGGAAGGACAGAGTCATAGAGGATCAGAGAAGATCAGAGAAGAGGAAGAACAGAGTCATAGAGGATCAGAGAAGATCAGAGAAGAGGAAGGACAGAGTCATAGAAAATCAGAGAAGATCAGAGAAGAGGAAGGACAGAGTCATAGAAAATCAGAGAAGATAAGAGAAGAGGTAGGACAGAGTCATAGAAAATCAGAGAAGATCAGAGAAGAGGAAGGACAGAGTCATAGAAAATCAGAGAAGATCAGAGAAGAGGAAGGACAGAGTCATAGAAAATCAGAGAAAATCAGAGAAGAGGAAGGACAGAGTCTAAGAAGATCAGAGAAGATAAGAGAAGAGGAAGGACAGAGTCTAAGAAGATCAGAGAAGATAAGAGAAGAGGAAGGACAGAGTCATAGAAAATCAGAGAAAATCAGAGAAGAGGAAGGACAGAGTCATAGAGGATCAGAGAAGATCAGAGAAGAGGAAGGACAGAGTCATAGAAAATCAGAGAAGATCAGAGAAGAGGAAGGACAGAGTCATAGAGGATCAGAGAAGATCAGAGAAGAGGAAGGACAGAGTCATAGAGGATCAGAGAAGATAAGAGAAGAGGAAGGACAGTCTAAGAAAATCAGAGAAGATCAGAGAAGAGGAAGGACAAAGTCATAGAGGATCAGAGAAGATCAGAGAAGAGGAAGGACAGAGTCACAGAAAATCAGAGAAGATAAGAGAAGAGGTAGGACAGAGTCATAGAGGATCAGAGAAGATAAGAGAAGAGGAAGGACAGAGTCATAGAAAATCAGAGAAGATCAGAGAAGAGGAAGGACAGAGTCATAGAAAATCAGAGAAGATCAGAGAAGAAGAAGGACAGAGTCATAGAGGATCAGAGAAGATAAGAGAAGAGGAAGGACAGAGTCATAGAGGATCAGAGAAAATCAGAGAAGAGGAAGGACAGAGTCTAAGAAAATCAGAGAAGAGGAAGGACAGAGTCATAGAGGATCAGAGAAGATAAGAGAAGAGGAAGGACAGAGTCATAGAAAATCAGAGAAGATCAGAGAAGAGGAAGGACAGAGTCATAGAGGATCAGAGAAGATAAGAGAAGAGGAAGGACAGAGTCATAGAGGATCACAGAAGATACGAGAAGAGGAAGGACAGAGTCATAGAGGATCAGAGAAGATCAGAGAAGAGGAAGGACAGAGTCATAGAGGATCAGAGAAGATAAGAGAAGAGGAAGGACAGAGTCATAGAGGATCAGAGAAGAGCTTAAAGGAAAAACGAATGTTGTCTAATACTGATCTGATCTTCTTTCTCTTTACCACCTCATCCTCTCTCTCTCTCTCTCTCCCTCCTCTCTCTCTCAGGGCTCATTCCCTCTCTCTCTCTCTCTCTCTCT